>NC_039478.1:643226-885049 GCF_003590095.1 Trichoplusia ni | reverse complement strand
CTTCCTAAGATAAGAAAATATTAAAAAGACGTACCTACCGAAACTTGCAAAAAAATTTCAGTTCCCCCATGCGGTTTTTGTCGAGGCTTTTATTTCGGCTATATGTTGAAAAATTTCTGTGGTACTTTAATTATTATAATGTTGTGCGCCTGTGTAACTTACCGTAAAGGGATCCTGAAACAAAAGAAATGAAGCATATTTTAGCCAAAACCCATAAAGAGATGTCTTTTCAACTTTTAACCTCGTTATGATTCTGTTTTTCTATTTCTGATACTGCAGTTAAAAAAAAATAGCATTTCGGTAAACATCATCTTATATTATGACTGCAAATGGGTAACGGGGGGTCAAAGCTAAATGGTGTGAGGGTTCGCAAAAAATCTCATGAACTATATTTTTCTAATAAAGTTACAAAATCGGATAGAAAGATCCTAAACTAATGGGTGTAAAGACCTGTGAATACCTATATAAACCCTTAATTTTCAGTAGACACTTACTGACTGTAGTTCAAGATTAATATTCTGCGCTTAAGTTTATATCATAAATAAAATACTGAAGATCATAAAACATATTTCATTATTTTTTTAAATCATCTGCACCAATGTTAATCTACGTTTTCATTTAGTTTCGCTCTCACGATATTGAAGGTGGGTAAGCTTCGTACCTTCAATATCCATAATGTACATCGCGGCATGGCTTCAGCCGGTCGGTGATCACCGAATTACCTACTAAACTGTAAAAAACGTAGATAAAAGTGGGGGCTGTGCATATTCCCATGATCGGGAGACGGTCAGACGGCGTTTTAATGCACCCATAATCGTCGATCGACGGCGGATCATATGAAATATGTAATACCGCTAATAGGTCTCGGTGGGCAGCTTCCTCAGCGGTCGCTCGGCCAATTTCACCGTTGGTAATAACCTTAATATCCCATCAGTGCTATACTGCATGCGTGTACAAAGATGAGGCCAAGTAATGACTGTGCGACCGATGCGCGCACCCGCCTCCGCGACCGATAATTCACCTTTATTGAATAAATCTGTTTGGTTACCGTACTGCACGCCAAGCTTTAACGTTCGATTGAGCTTTTATTGAAACGTTTCATACCTAGAAAAGTAGGAAATCAATATAAAAGCTATTTGCTTCCCCCTTTTTCGCAACATTGTCCATTAACTTATATAAACATAGATATCCACCTATATTAAAAATTTAGGGACAAACTGCAAACTCGTAAAAAGTTTTCAAACTAAAAATCAGTAATTTTCAAAGCAATCAGTCCTCGGATGTCATTTTCAAGAAATGTATGCCGACTGCTGACATCGTAAACGATGAGCTCGTATGGCTATAAGCATGGTGAATGAGGATTTCTAAAATAAGAGGCAATTTATTATCATAAGCATTGCAGACGCAGTGACGCAAACATTCGTCGACAGTTATTAAGCGCTAGAACAGTGCATCAGGACGAAGCGGGCGCGCTCTGCTCGCGACTACGAGTATATTGTCATCTCTCTTGCGAGCCGACTGCCGCATCACTTGCACTCACATCTAAATACATAAATCAAACCTAAGACAAATTCCACCTCATTATTCTTCTTCAGTTTACGAATATTTATAACGTTACGTTCCGCTTTTACAACAACTTTAATATCTTAATGACACTCGTAAACATTGAAATCAATTTAAATGTTTTATGTTCAATTTGATAATTTGGTGCAACAAGTAAAGTCGATATTATTTTCGATTAAGGCTGTAATTACAAACAAAAGAACCGTTCATCAAGGATCGTTAAAATGATAACAGTTTTTAGACGTCGTAAACTTGTGTATTTTAATAACAAAGTGTAGACTCAATCGGCGCGGATTATTTTGAACGTGTGGATATCATGTGAACATTGTGAATTTAATTGTGGAGCTGTTAACGGGTGCACCCCGAGGATGTGTCGTTAATAGAGTGTTGTGTCTCTTCATTTTGTTTGAACGTTCACTGACTCCGTTATTTCGGAGCGACTAATAAATTGCGTGATGACAGGTGTCAGCTGCTCCACCGCCTCTGCACTCTTGCGTCGATGTCTCATTCCTCACGTTCTACTCCTAAATTCTCTTATTTTATCAACGCTCCGTTCAATTTTCGTTTCGTCTTTCGCTATTCTATTTGTTTGTGTTAGCATTATCGTTTCACTTGCGCTAATATCAGTCACGGGATATACTTATGGACTAGACATACGATTATAAAAACTGGACATTTATGATTAGTGTTATAAATATTATTGAACTGTCAAATATTTTACCCGAAAAATCTTTCCTTGTCGTTAATGTCTATCATGTCACTATAAATTACTTACAAAGTTTACAAAGTTTATATTAACGGTACGTCTTTTAAATTCTGAAGAACTTCATTCATCGTTCTGCACTTGCAAGTGAACATTTTGTCTCAACCTAAAACTTAGTATTTTTTCGGCAATTTGAGTTGCCTTTATTAATTCATTATTAAAAACTAAAATTCAAACAGCAGTATTTTACAAAAAAAAAAATCTAAATCATAAAAATGAAATATATCCTACTTTCTGATCCAAAGTCGACATTAAACAAAAGCAGATAACGAAATGGTTTCCTCCAAAAACAAACATAAGGAAAGTATGATATGATATAAATCAAAAGATATATGTATTTCTTTTTACTATCGTTAATTACAGAAGGGCGTATATAAATAAAGAACGCGCGCCCATTGAGGCGGCATGGCGAGGCGATCGCCGCGGCGCGCCTTGTCGCTACAAGCAAATGCACTTATCTTACCGGGATGTGAAAAACTGTTTTCAACTCGCTGTCGTCGGTTAGTTGCGCCAACACAATACATCCGAATGTACCCGGAGTCAATGCCTCCAAGGGTTACGTTTGAACAGGATTTGGAGACCCAACAAATAAAAACTCCACAAATCAGAATGGGCCCTACACAGAAACAATACGAAGTAGGTAACACTTATGTTTATTTTGTTCCATTGTATTCTTTTCTGCGTTAAATTTGTTTACATTCCGCGCGCGTCGCTAAGGGATTTGTAGGTACAAAAGTCATTTTCCGTGTCGATTAAAATTAATGATTCGTAATTAAAGTGTAATTATGAGAGAGAACCAATATATCATTCGAGCCGAGACGCGCCATCGTAAACCCGTCAGCAACTCCACGATAAAAATAAACAGAAGTCTTTGAAACATTATCGATACAAATAAATTGTCCGACCAAGAATGAATATCAATAAATTGAAATTGTAACTCGTAAAAACATATCATCGATTATTGTAAACAGCTGGCGGGCATTTATGCAAAACGAATCGTTCATTGGGCCAATTCAACAGCGGTAGCGAAATAGAAGATTTTTAATTGGAACTTACACATGGAACCTGCGGCTTGTATAGCTTACCGTGGTGACCAACAACTTGTGATGTTGTTCACGCTTATATTCAATTACGAATACAACGCATTAATATTTAAACTAGCAAAAGATTTCGAAAAAATCAAGGTTTTAACTTCAAAACGGAAGGCAACTTAGCAATTTCCACTAATTCCAAACTTTTGCATGACAAAGGCCGTATTAAAATCTTGAAGAGAACTTAATTTGCGTTGACAGCTACATCATTAATCTTACAATAACTCACACAACCACCGTTTTTGTTAAAGCACAAACTTCCGGAAATATAACACAATTATAGCAATCTTATGTAAGTATATTTAAGGCTGAAATTAAGTTTGGAATGTGTTATGCACTTCGATAAAATTCTCTTTACCACCTGTAGTTTAATTCTATTTAGTCAATTGATAGTGGCACTTAACCCGTTTAGTGGCATCTGTGCGTAAATCTTTCTAACGGCTGATTCACAAATAAAACCACGAGTCAAGTATTCGTGATAGCTGTTATCGTCCCGTTCTCATCGGATTCGATTTTCTTTGCATTTAGTTAAACAAATAGAGGCCTCGTTGGGTCGGTAGGCAGACCCTAATTAAAAACTATATTCAGCCGCTGTCGTATATTACGCGGAGGCCTTAGGCAGTTAGTCACCGCGTCTGGACACCTCCCAGTCGTTTAGCGTTCGTATTGCGATGAGGCACAGCCGCAAATGAAAGACATTTGTTCTTTAAGACATACAAGATGAAATCCATATCGTGTTAGAGGTAATTTTAACAGTAAACAAATTTTACCGCCGTTTAGTTCATTTCAACATTGGAAACAGCAAAATCTTTGTATTAACAGAAAATAAGACTAGAGTATGAGCGATTGAATTACTGAACTTCGAAGTTTGAACCTATACATGACTACATAATTATTACAAGCTCTTAAGCAGTAAAGTATCGACCATCAACAATCCAGTAAACAGGTAAGATAAGATAAAAATCCCGGAAGAAACATTTCTAACCACGCCACTAACTCCACAGAAATTCATTTTGCACCTAACAAGACAACTTATAAAAGTATTTCGACCACTTCATAATCAGAAGCCAATTTAATAACAAATTACAAATAAAATTAAACAACTCAAGATAATTACATACAATATCGAATTGAATGTTTGATCAATTCGTAATTAGAAACAATTGTAAACACAAAAACTATAAGCGAGAGAGCGAGCGTGCGCTGGAAGCAGCCGGGATCGATTCTCGTTTATAAGGCGGCCGGCCCACCTCGTCCGCACTAAAAGTTGATCTTATCTCCAATATTTTAATAGGTTCCCGTGGCGGCACCTTCGCCAGTAATTGTATAAAGTATCTCTGAAGGAATAAATTCAATATTCCGGAACGGGGCCAGCCGGCGTCGGATCCCTCCGCTTAGCCTCGTGATAAGCTTAAATCAACACACAAAGTAATTACAATCGAGCCACACTTCATCACAGATGTGAATAGTGATTAACTATCGCCGTCTTTGGTTCCGCGGTGTTCGAACGCAGCCAGCGTTGATGTCGCCTCCCGCCAGCCAATTAGATGCGAAATTGGATGGGAGCTCATTTTAGTGGTTGAGACACAATAAACGCGTCCCCAAAGTGTTTGTTAATTTGGTGTCGACTATTGTGCAGGTTGCTTACAGATTCCTCCCGTTTAGTTTAGTTTTACTGCATACGTTATTTTTATTATTCTTGTTAGGTAGGTAATGGGTATGGTTTAGAAAGCAAAAGTTCCCTAAAAGGTTACGATTCTTGAACATAGAAAACAGACAAAATCGTCCTCCATCCTTTTAATTTTGATTAATTAAAAGTTTTGCATAGAAAGAGTAATCTTAACTCAAGGGTTAAATTTAGTGAACTTCTTTTGTATTTCATCCTATAAAGAGAAGTTTTTCAGTAAAACAACGCTCAATCTGCAACAAAATATAAAAGTTTTACAATAACGTATACGCCTCGGGCAGGGTGATCATCAAAGACGAGAATAAAATCTCTTCTAAAGTTGTTATTCTATTCACAAGTATTTAAAAGAAAGTAAGAATAAAAAGGGTTCATAAAGTAGATAAGGATGTTTAAATCTTGGTTAAGGTACTTCGCGCCGATACAAGATATAACCAAGCGCTAATTTTGCGAGAAAGATTAGAAGTAAACTTTTGTTTTTGCAACAGAGCAGGCCTCGGTTTCCCCACTCAGTACGACATATGAGGCGACGTATGTACGGTTGGATACATCTTACAAAACGCTGTAGTATTTCAGCTTAATGCAGAAACAGTGTCTATACGTATATTCACATTTATACCGTAATGAGGCCGTTACACGGCGCTCGAATTCGGTACTGCCGTGGGCGGGCGGTGGCGGGCTCGCACCTACTTCGCTGCAAGCGGCCTCTCCCAATTAGCCTTAAAATAATGAACATGTTTTATATTTCCACCCGAGTGCGGCGTGTACTTATCCCCGTTTGCCCCGGGAGGTCATGCGGCTGTGGCCCTCTCGCGTTGTTTTACACGGGAGTATCTTTAAGTAGGTAATATAATAAAAGGGACACGTCGGATGAGTGTTGGAAATACCTGCATCGGGTAGTATCAGAAATCTATGTAGGTACTACTCGATATTCGTAATGTCATATCCTCAAATACATGGAACAATGAAATAGTTCATGTGTTAATAAAAACAATATTACAAAAACTTAAATTTTACTATTAAGTAACATTTTCGTAATACATGGTGTGATTAACAATTTATCTGAAATCCTTTAAAATTATAACTTTACCACCACATTTATAATGGCATGTGTTAATATTTATAACAGTTCAGCAGGTAGTTTATTAAAAATTTGCCTCAATGACAAATGAGATGTCGAGGCACGCCACACATTTCAAATAAACATTTAACCACTTCCTCCCTGCTTAGTCTACAAATAACGCGACTACTCAAAGATTTAACTAAGCCTGAATAAATAATCAATTTAGCCGGCCCCGCGCGGCTTCTGATCGATTGCCACAATGCCGGCTGGATGATATAGTCGACGAGCCGCGGCGATAAATATCCCGAGACAAATGTTTAGAGTGTCTCCGGAGAGTTGCGGTGACACTAAATTTAAAAGCTTCAATTGTACAGAAATAACCAAAACACGGTTAAGATCTTTCGAAAACAAATCGTGTATCGGTCGCTCGACGACAATCGTGATTGACTGCGCAAGTGAACGTCTCTAATATAAACAAATTAATAGGGAGCGGGTCGTGCCCATCGTGGTGGCGGGTGTAATTTAGAAGACACTCGTTCACCGATAGGGGTTTACGAGGAGATGAGGAACAGCTCCCAAACATTCATTAATACATTTACAAAAAATATTACTCGCGCCGGTTGTAAATCAACACTGACTTTTTGTTCTAATTTTATTAAATATACATTTCCTGCCTACTTGTGATATTCTTATTATGAATGAAAATATTAAGGAAACATAACTCTTTAGTAATCATTTTTATTTCTTTCTTAGATCATAAGCCATAAACGTTGTTTGACTGTTTAATTAAATTAGAACCAAAATAACAATATGCAACCAAACATATCTATGCCGCAATAATAAAGAATTAATGTTAAAAAGCTACTTGAATCACTATCGCTACCCATTAACATGTTACATGTGTTAATCACATCCTCTAAGAGCCGTCTTATCAAAACGGGGGCAATTTTAAGAATGACTGCGCCTATAAATAACAAAGTCTTTACATTAATTATGAGCTTAATTATGTAGAATCCCTTTGATTTACAAGCCGCTCATTGCCACCGCAAACGAATTGTAGTGGCTTAGCGGAGTACCTCGAGCTTCGCCTACCATCTCTTAGTTATAATTATTTTTGTCGTAAGATGGAGCTTTGCTTGGTTTGAATACATCGAGATGAAAGCGATTCGAGACAAGTTGACGCCCGCGCCACTTCCAAGGATTAGCTGATTAGATACAGTTTGGTTTATCACAGACTCGAAGTGCGGCGGACAACTTTAGAATTTAACAACATATTAAAGGACTAAGATACTTGGGATTTAATTTACAAAAAACGATTGATGTTGCTTTACTAAAACATGATATCGGAATAGAAACACTTAAAAAAACGATGTGAAGAAGATACTAAAGGAGAACGGTTCTCTTGTACAAAAAGGACTGTTTAACAAATACATTTACGTAGAGATTTAAAATGATATAATAAAATATTTAAGCTGTGAGGGTGCGGTAGGGGCTGTTGTTCGCGGATCGCCGAGAGCGCGGCTGCGGGCGCGCGGCGTGTACGCCGCCGGCCTCCGCCGCCGACATGCCCCACCTAGGGTTACCAGAACTATGTGCGAATATGGGATATGGGTGCAGAAATAAATTTTGCGCAAAATTACGTTACTGTAAGATCCGAAACAATAAGACGGTGTTCGAGTACCGTTGCTGATAAATAATATTGTCTTAGATAGCAACGTAACTATTAACCAGTGAGTTTGTTATAATTAAAAAATAACTGGTAGGGGTTTACGCGATCAAATGTTGTAGTTTAGTTATTAAAGTTCGCATGGTTTACACGACAGTAATACGAAACTCGAAAAAGAAGGTGCCGCGTGTGAACTGCTGGATTTTCGGGCTTTTCCGACAGGCAATTAAATCAACCGTTCAAACTGAAAGTCTGTTCCCTCGTCATTATAGGATTTAATTATCAAATGCAATAAATACTACTCAGAAATACTAATAAGGTAAATTATTACATTAAACCTACAAGACAACCACTCAGTCAGTACTTCTCACAATTGCAAATAAAAAGCTTTTTATTTTCGTTGCGAGCGATGCTTATAATATTGATATATGCAACGGTATGAAACGCCTATCTATCACGGAATTTCCACACAAAGATCAGAGCGTATTCAAACAGCGGGACAATCGAATAATTGTGCTCGATCGCATACAACCGGTGATCCTAACCGGACGGTCGGCCGGCAGGCTCTATTTCTGCCTAGTGTTTAGAAACAATAGCTCTGCGCTGCAATTAGTTTATCCGATAGATGGTGGTCGAACGAGTCGTAAATCTACGCTCTTGCCACCAGTGGGCTCTCTACGTGGTTGTGGCGCCGTATGTAGATTCAGCTCGATTAATTAATGTGCCATGGTAAAGTGCGAGGCCTCTCCCTCGCATCCCCAGCCGGGTTTCGTAAATTGCGCACCCATCTCCCGCATGTAGGTACAATAGCCGAATTTCGGCAAATTAAAATTCTTTACGTAAAGATATCGTCGGGTAACAACACACATTACTTCATTTTATTATATTATCAAACAACCAGGCTGGTTTCTTTGAACCTGCACATTTTATTAAGAAAAACACGAAGAGAAAATTCGCAAGCGCGAGATAATTTCAACGTGTACAAAGTAGCGCTATTTGTCACACGAACCACAGAATGCTGAAGTACAAGCTAACATGAATCTCTGCGTTGCGTTAACACAATTTAACTTGGCTACATATGACCGCACTATTATGAAACTAAGAAACGTGTAGGTACATCAGTTTATCTCCGAGATGTTAAAAACTTTTTAAATATAGTTCATAATTTTATTGTATACTTGTATGTAACAAAATTTGTCAGTACTGACTTCAGTAATCTTTACGAACATGTGCTTAAAATGACGTATGGCAGTCGTCACTGAGGGGTGAAGGTCCCCTGCCACCCTTATTATCCCTTTCATGCTGAATTTCAATTAGCATGCTTTCGTGTTTTGCAATAACAAACCGAACCCCGTTTGGAGAGTACAACGCGGTGAATTGACATCCATCGATGTAGATATATAAACGTTGTATAAGCGAGAGTAACTATGTATAGAGTACACAATCTAAAATAATAAAAATGAATTGCTGTTCGTTAGTCTCACTAAAACTCGAGAATGGCTGAACCGATTTGGCTAATTTTAGTCTTGAAATATTCGTAGCAGTCCAGGGAAGGTTTAAACGGTGAGCAAATATGGAAAAAGTGCGGCAAAGAAAACAAAAATATTACGCGGGTGAGACCGCGGGAAACAGCTAGTCTAAAATAATATTCGATTATGAATTACCTCCATTTATTTATACGAGCTATATTCACAGATTTTTTTACAAATATGTGGTTAAAGAATGGTTGACGGGTAGATTTTTTCAGAATTCAGTTTGTACCATTTTTAACGACGAGTTATTTTTTAGGTTACTAACGATTTTTGAAAAAGTAACCGAAAAAGAGAGAGAGAGGCCAAGGAATATCGTTTTTTGGAGTAACAAATGAAAATGGTCTAATCTGTTCTCACGCGTACCTTTGCAGTTTTAAATTTTTTAACATTGCTACTGTTTTTGCTAGAAGATAAATCTATACAATATACGACAAAGTAACACTTTTAGTGGAGATCCAGAACTATAAAAGCATCTTCATCCAATTTAACCTACGAAATATGACACATTCAAAATATGACTGAAAATTAAGTTTGCGAACATTTGTTTTACATCGGTTAATTTAAAAAAATATTTAAATCGAGCTCTTTTATTTTCAAGGCGCTACTAAAAGTTTCGTATAAGCACAAAACAAAATTGGTCACCCATCATATTGCAAATCTTTCTTATGTATCACATAATCTGTAAGTCATCAGTCTTGCTATCACGGTTCATGTGATAAAGCCTGATGGCTTTTGGACGAATAATCTGATCATCATCATCAGACAGTAGTGCCTTAGTAGGAGGGTCCCAGTTTTACCCAACAGGTACATAACTCTAACATGGCGTTTTTCTATCTGCTCGACGTGACCCTGTAGGACTAATAGTTTTATAAAAAAAACTGCAACATCGCTGTTGACGTTTAATCTAGCAGGGTTCGCATCAGCATACGATATGATACCATTCATGAAAAGACAAACGTCCAACGTTAAAAAGTTAAATCATCCAGTGCCAACACCTTATGGCGCCAGAACCAAATTACTAAAGCAGTACAATGCTGAGCTGTCTCCTTTCAAATTTGATTGCGCCCAACATCACACGCCCATGAACTCTATAATGAAACAGCCGTATAAAAACAAAACTATGGGCATATATGATTAGACCGATACACGAGTAAGGTAGACCCACTAAACAAACAACCATTACAATATCGCTGCGTCACCATGTTAGAAATCACTTATTGTGGGAGTGACTTGCACTCCCGCGCAAGTGCCTTATGCTACGCGGCTGAGTCGCGATCGAACGACACCCAACAGCTTTATGGACGTACTATACTTTACCCACAAATAATGGCAATAAAGTTATTAGATTTACATTATTTTCAAATATATATTACTCAACGTAAGAGCCCGTGTGAAAAATGTTCTTGATCTTATTGTACTGTGTGGGGTTGCCGCGGAACTGAGGGGTGATATTATAATCCCGTTAAAATATCATCGAGTTAACGAGAAGAATAATTATTTTCAAATTCTAATTATTGTTTTAAACTTAAACACCTAACGAACTCTTAATATTTTGCACTATAAATCATATAATTAAATATGTAATACGTAACACTTGTGAAATCACAACATCTTCATGATTTTTTTTAAATGCTCAAACTTGTGGTATACATGGATTTTTTTAAATCAATAACGGGGTAGATATCTATCTCGTATGACACACCGATAGGGAACGTTACTGTCGGCGCGTCGTGTTCAACATGCATAGCTAAACAATGGCGCGAGCGTTCGACGGACGGGTCAAATGAGGCGCGGCGTCAAATCTCGGGTTGCACCGACTTGGCGCCGGCCGACACATTTGAGAAGTTAGCACACCCATTGAAAACGACTTAAAAAAAAACAATACACGAAAAGTTCTTGCCGTCGTGCTTCACTTCACGAAGTAACAAGCGACCGTAACAAACGAGTCCATAGAAGAATCAATTTCTTCAATGTGTTACGGGTCACACTAAATGTTTACTCTTGTAAATATTGGAAACCTATGTATTCTTAATAAGTATTACAACTCAATGACCGGAACACAACTATATACAACACGACCACAAATATAAACCTAAATCTTATTTAATTGATCAATTAATTGGCACTGTGTAAAATGTGCAAGTCGTAGATTTAAACGTAGATAAATCATTTAGAAAACCGCTGTCTTAATTAGAGACTGAGAGATGTCAACGGAGCCGATGCCTTGCACCGGAATAAATCAGGACTTAAATTGCTTTCTGCAACGACACTCCCACCGTCGACTTGGCGTTAATAGCGCGTGCAACCGAAATCGTAGACGAGTGTTTGGAAATATTTTTTACAATGAAATAGAATGCCAGGGTCTGCGAGCAGGCGCCACAAAAAGTACGGTTATAATTGCAGCCCAGTTAAAGGCACCAATTAGAGCATGCCAAACTATTAAATTTATTGTAGGAACATCTAAATGATATTTAACAAACATAATAAAATCCGTAAGTAGTCATTCAAATTAAAGACGACGATATAAATTTCTACTTATATTACCCGAAATAAATGTAATTAACAATACCATCATTGGATCGTATCAATTAACTGTTGGTATAGCAACCAACGTCGAAATGATTTGGATTTAATTACTTGGATCACCAACTCCGCCCTCGTTGGAATCGAACAATCGTAAATCAAGAATAATAATACCGAGCTTGCGTCTTTTTTATTGACTAAACAAATCTTTATCAACACAATTACACGATCGTTAGGGAACAATTAAATATAACCAAATCGTTTTCTGGAAGCCTATCAGCAAGTCTATATAAAATTATAATTTATTTACATTTGTAGCCGCATTTCTGGTGCCTCGTAACCCATCGTATATTTGTATATAGTTTTTTCATTTAAATATTGTGACAAATTTAATTCCAAAATTATTCCTCCTTTTATTTGCAAAACCATCGCAGGTATTTCATTTTTAATCAGTTCTTTTATTTTACCATCTCCATTTCACGTAAGTATTTAAAAGTAAATTCATATTATAATTTACAAAATGAATGGCGAAGAGTGAGAGTTATTTTTGGCAACGAATTTCTAAAAAGCTTTTAAATAGTTAGTCATCGTTTCAAAATGAGAACAATAAGTAGACCCGTGGCTAACGTTATCAGATGTAATACGAGAATGGTATGTTATTGTTCACATCTTTTGGTAATGGGTATTAAAAACACAAAAATTCACGTCTGTTTTTGGTTTTTATGTGCAGCCTCTCGTCAATATTTTTCCTCGTAATTTTTATACTAGAGAATTAGCCAGTATCATATTTATCAGTACTAGTTATCAAGTTTTACTTAAAAATACGATAATAATAAAAGATAAGAACAAAATGAACGGTGAGTGAATATGCACTAAAACCTGTGTGAATATTTTAACTAAAAACGAACAAACTACGGCACCACAATACATACACACAAGACATTAATCGACAAAAAAAAACAAGTAGGTACCACCTACACACCAATTGCTTAAAACGCCGAACGTAACATACAAACGTCATACATTTCTCAATATATAATAAAAAAAAACTACGTGATTATGGTTAACTTCTACAAAATTTGAGTTCCTATTCATCTTCTTAAAAATGTTTAAACATCAACGACGGCAAAAAAATGTGTATAAAATATCTTTTGTGACTCTCCTAATATTTCTTAAACAGATAAAATGAAATCAACATTAACACAGTGTAAACGCCGGTGTCATGAGGTGTTAAAAAAGTTTAAAATCAACTAATATATCTCAACTAATCATCGTGATGCATTAAAAATAAGTATTAAAGATGATCTCTTTTAGATAGGAAGCGACGATGACATATTTAAATTTCTCATTTCAAAGAGAAACAAGCGAGGCCTACAATAAAAAAAATATCATAAGAACCCACACACAGAGAAATTTCCACAAATCTATAATTCCATCAGCAAGTCAAGCAAATACGAAAATAAGCTTCAAAGTGTTTTTTAGAGGAAAGACGACAAATGTGATGCAGCAAGGCACCAGTAGCAAACACGTGTTACATATTGTCTGACAATATTTACTGTTGCTTTATTAACTCTGGAAGTGGATAGAACAAAATCAAAATAACTGTCGTTCTACATTTTGAAGCACGTGTTCGGGCAGGAGGGATTGAAACAATTAGTCGAATGGAAATTAGGAAACTACATACCTGCTAAAAGAATTCCAATTGTAACCAAATATCAAGAGCAACCTACAGAAAAAGAAAAGACAAATGAGACAATTTAGATAAAACTTTTTATAACATATTTCTGAACAAGCTTTTTACTATTGATGAAAGGATGTCAATAAAATTTAAATCCAATTGCGTCGACCTTTGATTTACAGCGAATCAATAAAAGAAGGCTATCATTACCTTTTTACTGCGTATTCAATAAAAGTAATGCACCTACTTGGTAATCAATCCGACGACAGGCTTGATTTAAGTAAAAGCCAGGAGGCAATTTAGTAAAATGATTGTATATTTAAAAATCATCACTGCTTTATTCGTAAGTGCCCATAAAAATAATTTACATCATACAAGATACACGATTTGTCTCAACTCTAACGAGAAGGTTATTCAGACGCGACAAATAAATTTTGCAAGAACTATTTATCTGGAAATTGTTTAGCTTTTCTCTAAAAGTAACTAGTCGTATTTTAAAATAATTTAACGAAACGATTTTTTAATAATTGTCAGTATATAAATCTGTTGAATGTCCCTTAAAATTAGCGATCCTTTTGGTTTATATGACGTCTATATATCAAGTGCGTGAGTTGAAACAGCGTAAACACAATAGTTGGATAGAAAAAAAACTTGGGGTCTGAGAGATGGCTCGTAAAATAAAACAAGGGACTACGTCCGGAGATATGTCAAGATAGCATGCGGCGGGGGGGCGCGGGCCGGCGCCGGCCGTGCACCCCGAGACCCAATTAGAAGCACACCTTTTGGACATGTGCTCTCACTTGGCGCTAACTAACGCCTAAAAACTTAAGGATGCGGGACATCTACATCCGTTACCGTTTATCACTTTTTTCACAAAAATTCTTTAGGTTCTCAGCGGGCATTGTAGGTATGGCGAATTCTCAAACGGCCATTACTTTTATCAATATAATCTGTTTTGGTATCGATGGTAATGTTTTAAAAATATTATTTACATGCTTTTTCTGTATTTATCTAGCAGTAACATGATACAACGTATATATAACTCTGATAAATCCCAATCTTAAAAGTCATAAACTTACCTTAGTCTTCACAAGCTTTGGATTATCCTTACACATCTTCGTCAATGCGTGATAATCTCCTCTCGCCGCACACAAAATCCATTGCTTTTGCTTCGAGTCTAATGGATCAGTCTCGCTCTTTTGATCGAGCTGCAATAAAAGTAACGCACTTGTTTAGTTAAATTGTTAGAACAAAACTTAATTTGTTATGTGTAAAAGTTTACTTACAGAAACTCTATCTTCCTCATCTACGCCCTGCGAACAAAGACAATTCAATGAGTCATCACAATAGTCAAAGATTTCGTTAACAATTTTATTCTCACTTTACATATAAGCATGTTCATTCATGGCGAACAATTTATTAAACGTTGTACATGAAAGTACTTAACGTCTGAAAACAAAAGATTAGGATTATAAATAAAGACGATATTTACATACATAATAAATATCTTAACGACACATATAAATTAATCGGAACCTAATATTTCAAAATTAATAAATGAGTACTTATATTGTGAAAATAATATTTTGAATTAATGGTCAATAAATTCGAATTCTCCCGTCTTCAGGCTTGCGCTGCTATTCATATGAAATGATTTAGGTCACAAGAGATTTGTATTGCTTATTGTAATTAAAGACTCTATGTATTGCACAATACAGTTCATTTTTGTGTATTGTACGAGTAACGTTACAATGTTTGTGAGTGGTGCACTGGGCGTGCGCTGCACAGCATGACCACTTTACCACCTGTCGTTACATATTTATGTCTACACTATTGGCCTCACTGTTAGGGACTTCGATATTGACAAGATAACATCCTTAATGTGATGTGTTTGATTTAATAATAAGATTAAGTTTGTACGTTGCTTCCACGGCCATAACAATTAAAATTAGCGCCGGAATGCGTTTATACTTTTTTTGACCTATACCTACCTCATCACTTTTTAAATAAAGTTTAAAGATTAATTAAAATAGACGTTAAAGATCACATACTGGTCCTTATCTTTCATTATTCAGGTAATTTAAATGCATTTTAGTTTTTATAGTAAACGTATCTATGAAGCAGATAATGGTCGTTTTGATTATTCTCTATGCAATGCGTATCCAATTAAACCTTATTTTCTAGCGTCCGCACAAATTTTAAGATTTCAAAAGAAGAAATTCAGAAGAGCTCGTTCAAAACCTCTTTGTGTGAAATAAAATTGCTCTGAGTTTAAAAAGCAGTGCATGAACAACGCGAATATGGGGCAAAACATTTTTAAAGTTCACAACTACTGCCTGCCCTAGCATTCAATTAAAAAACGTGTGTTTTAAATTAAGGGATGTTTGTTAATCAGTTACGGCAGTTGTATAGTGTGGACACAGTTTACACAACACCGGCAACACTGACCGAATAAGTAAACAGTCCCGGCTTTCCTGAAAATGTACCGAACGCGGAACGTGTTTAAACTAACCTAAAAACCAATCGCTTTACATCTCAAATGCCGGCCGAGCAAAAATGTTATCCGGCCTCTGCAACATTGTGTAACAACTGATAACTATACTTTCTTTTTGTTTTATTGTAAAACTTCATTCATCTACATATATTACGAAAGTACCTACCAGTGAAGTTTGCCGAGATAGATAAAATCTTTTGTATTAGCCACCACCATTACAACACTTATCAAAGACTCTCAGATATTTTATAGGTTATAAAATGCTATCTCCTACCTCTATGTTCTAATCTATGTTTTCGTACGAAACCATTAAAACAATAATAAGTAGTAAACTAGCTGTGCAGGAAGACATTTGGATTTTAATTCATGCATGTCTACGGATGGCACTACTATTATTTTATCACTACCGATGTTCCATAAAAATAAATGTTAAGGTTGAAAGATGGTATTGTCATAATACAGTAAAAATTAAATTGATATTAATGTAAGTAAATTGAAAGGGCAGGCTCGCCAGTTAGTCGCCGAAGGCTCCAGGCGTGCGTGCCTCTCTCCTCGCCGTAGGACGCCGTACACATCACGTTGTTCGCGCTGGCTCGCATTATGGTGGCGACGACGGCACCACATTACGATCGATACAAGTCACAACTTTCTAGCTCTCAACTTTATTCCAATAATTTATATGGCAGCAACAAAAATATACGAAAACTACTTTTAAATAAATGTAAATTAAAAATTGTAATTGTTTTACCTTTGATCCAAAATACTTGTATTATCTCTAAAGAAGTGTGAGCGCAAGCTTTGTTTCAATGGACTTCCAAAAAATACCTACTACTATAGAAGTTTAGTGTAATGTACATCATCGGCCTAGCCTTTTCCCAACTATGTTAGGGTCGGCTTCCAGTCTAATCGGATTCAGCTAAGTACCAGTCTTTTGCAAGGAGCGACTGCCTTTCTGACCCCCTCAACCCAGTTACCTGGGCAACACGATATTCTTACCACCCCTTGGTTAGACTGGTTGTCAGACTTTCAAGCTTCTGACTACCTGTAACGACTGTCAGAGATGTATGAATAACAGCCTGGACTCACAATTTAGCGCGCGTTCCGAAATACGCAAGAACTCGTTATGACAAAGATGGTCACCCATCTACTGACCAACCACGTCAAGCGTAGCTTAACCTGTTATCGACTCACTTACGCAGTTATAGCTTAACCACGAACTCCTCTTAAGGTCGATGTTGCTTAGAGCGGGAGCGCTGCACTCGGTGGAACAGTCTTGGTGACGAACTTGTCACAATCAGAAATTGCATTGCTACCTACTACTTTGGCAATATACGACGCAATACACTGCGATAACCTCATGTGTATATTCTACTAATTATTCTTTTTACGGACGAAAGCTCCTATAATATGTTTCCCGCTTTCGCAAGTGCAATTATTGTCATGGACACTCGATTGTTTCATCCCACAGAGCGTGTATTATGCGCTGTCTTACTTTTATCATTGAATAGCTGACAGTTAATTCATCCGTCCTTATTTTCCATCACTTCGACAAGGCTCGTTAAGTGCGGCATCCGTGTTGTTGATGGCTGGAAGTGATTCTCAGGCCCGAGTAGCACACAGAGAACAATGAAATCGGTCATATTTTCCTTCCAACTCGCAACGGACCATACCACGTTATCTTTTACATCGTGCATAACAACTACACGTGTATTCAAAACGTTGAAGATGAATATACTTAAAACGAAGCTTATTTTAGATGCCTTTATCAAGAATTAAATGTGTAAAATAATGCATGTGTGTCACTACCGCAGTAGTGTTATAGTATCTACCAGCGACCTGTCCTTTATTACCTCAAGTGTAAGATTATTTGAGACGTCTAGATAGACTTAACTCAAAATAAGGCAATGGGGCAATAAAAGGTTTACGGGTGTTTAGCCCCTAAAAAGCAATTGGATTTTACGTTTAGCACGTACTAAGAAGTCTTAAACGGATCACAAAATTAAACTAGCCACTTATCTTTGGATTCCAACAACGGTACGAATGTGTTTGTTAGTTCTGTAAGGAAAGTAGAAGAAATTAACATCTTGGTCTCTGCTATGGATAATATTATAACTTAGCATTGCAGGTACCTACAACGCGCTCATTGTGCAGGCTGGTCGCACTATATACAAGCGAAACCTAACTGACAACGTGGTCAGCACTAAGCACGAATGACCTTTTTTTAAAGCTTTAATGGCGCACGTGCGCTTCAGAGTCACACGACAGTAATTGACAATCGACCGCAAGTCACGAGGCAGCCTATTCAATATGCTATACGCCTTGAATAATGATGATAATATTGACATCAAGCCTATTCCTATTTTGATTTCATAAGCAAATAGCTCGACAGAAATCATACATTTACTTAAGACACACAACTTTGGAAACCGTTTCATACCTGTAAAAAAGTTAAAAAGTGTAAGTATGGAAGAAAATGTGAAATTCAATTCCAAATTCTACTCTCATCCGAACGTAAAAACAAAAAAAGACTTAACTTTTGCCTAAACTCTTAAAACTTAAAGTATACCCTTTTATAACAGAGCGCCGAGCCGCATGCGCTTTCATAAAATCTTTGTTGATTAATTTTTTGAAAGTATTCCAATTGACGAGCGGAAGTGTACATCGTCGGTCTATTTCAGTGTTGATTTATGCGACAGGGTCTCGCCCGGGCGGGTGGCAACGTGGCATATTAGTGAGAAACGGGTTGTTCATTTATTATTTATTAGTTTTAGTGGCAGCGCTAAGTGAATCCCGATACACAGAAATTTGTCAGTACCACGTTCGGAAACAGTCACTTTAGTGACAAGATAATTGCAAATGCGCGACATAGCTCCTATAATAATACCATCTCATATACAACTATAAGCAATACGCCTACATGAAAGATAATTCTTAAATCTCTATTTTAATTTAATCATCTTCGGCCCATACGTTTTTACATACAGGTTAATGTGTCCTCTCGTCCTTTTAATAGGTAACATTGTGAAGTGCGGTGTACAAAGCAATTGTAAAGTCCATTAGGTGCGCGGAGGCGCGAGCTAATATTTGTCATTAGGAGCTTTTGTTGTTCATGTTGTGTAAGCTACCCTTGTGGTGTAGGGGTTGTCCCGTTCGGATGAGCTGAAATTATTATTATATAATTTTTTGTACTTGCTAACATCCCTCGACAGTTGTTTTGTTAATGTGTCTTTAGGGTGTCGTAATGTATAATAAGTACATTATAGTATTTAAGAATATGCACTACTGGTAAAGATGCATGTCTAAAGGTGTTTTTATCATGTTAGTAATTTCCCCTTGAATTCGATATCCCGGCGCGATCACGAAAAATTTGTATGATAATAATCATATTCAACATCAGCCTGACCGCCAAAGGCCCATGACTAAGGTTTTACAATTCAATTAGCTGTACCAGGTGTCGACTGGAAGGTAACTTTTACCCTTAACGCAACGTAACAATTTAATATTCAAAACAATTTTATTGGAATGGGTAACAGTATTCATAGTTGTATTCAACACAGTACAATGGCTGTGACTCGGTCATGAGGGTAAGATTTATGATGACCGTGAATAAATACATGAAAAAATTACCAGCCAAATTGAGAACGTCCTAGTTTATTTAGTCAATTAAAAATGGTTATCATTTTTAGAAATCCGAAAACTAATTTGGCTTTTCATCTTATTTTCGCGAACCATGTTTATCAAGCTTCTTCAATCTCAAAAATCCGGTTAAAAAACCTCGTCCGAATCATTCACCCGTGGAAGCGCAATGTCACAGACAAGCACACATGTATAACTGTCAAAATATATAACACCCCTTCGAGGACAGAAAGACAAAAACTATAAAAGCCATCCGTGGTTGACAGTGTTAGTGACAAAAGCGTAGTTTTTCTGCAATTAGTAAACGGATTAAATTTTGTTTTTTTTTATAGTATGAGAAATCATCAATCATCAATGATTCTTTCCTCCTCTTTTCTGCAAAGAGGGGAACTAATTCAAGGAAGGGAATGTCAGACTTCTACTGACTGAAAGCCACCCATGTTCCTTCATTTGCCGTTCGTGTACCGGGGCCACGGTAACCCTTTCGGACAATCCCGGTGCCCCAGCAGGCATCAATCCTATTAGTCTCTACAGAGGTAAGGAGATAGTCTGAACTCACACAACACATAGCTGTGTATAGCAGTCGTTCATGTCATCAAAGCTGAGTGAATGAGTGATGATGATCGACGATGATAATATATGAATACGTTATGTCGTATAACAATGACAACTAAGCACAGGGTAAAGTTAGTAAAAACACAGATTGATAAGAAGAACAGTTACAAATCGATTGTATATTGACAAAAAGTATGAACATTTTTTGTTTGTGATTCAAACATTCATGTCGGTCAAAATATTTGTTAATGATTGTTAGCCGAATAACAGGTGCCGCGATCCACGCAATCTACCCGCCCTAATATTTTATAATTATTTACTCATTTAAACAATCATTAACTAAGCTATCAAAGTATATGGTACCTACTGTAGTCGTGGCATACGTATTATACGTAACGTTTCCTCAACCACTAGGTAAGCATTTAATTAGAATACAATAATTTAATATAATATATCGTGGTATATACTGGACTGATTGAAAATACTTTTTCATCATTAGAAAGCTACAATATTCCTGGGTGCCAAAAGCTTCTAAGGATTTTTTTAAATCGTGAAATCTTGCCGAACTGCTTCCTTGGACCCTCCAGTGCAATGATTTTCTTTTGAAGGGTTAAGTATGTGGTCCACTTGTCGAAAAGAAAAATAACCTCAAAAATAATTTTAATTTGAATCAACCTTCCCCGCTACCGCGCCGTATACATCAATGATTATTTTCCAGGGGAGCTCAGTTATCACAAAACATAAAAACGGTAACATAGCCAAAGATATTCTCCAAAATTGAATATGCAATGTCTGTAAAAATTTAATACTTGTATTTGTTTGATACAATTAAAATAAAATTTAAATTTAATTTAATACTTTGAGAAATAAGTGATGAAAAGCATTTATATCCATAAAATGGCTATAGTGACTCAACCCAAAAGATGAGACATTGCTGCCGCGCCTTTTTTTAGAATATTCAAGAAAAATTCAGTCGTAAATAATTTTACGTAGCTTTACCGTTGACGCAGACCACGAACAAAAGTGATTATTATTCCCTGTAAGAAACATTTCTCATAACTGCTCTGCTATTGAGAATAACGTGATGGTATGTTATGAAACCTCCTTTCTTTCTCAATAAGTAGGCTATCTACATTGAAAATATTCTTAAAATTGGTTCATGTTTTTTCTTGCTCTATGCAAGAAAAAAGCTCTTGAGATTAGCGCGAACAAACAAACTAGGTAAGAAACTTTTCACATTTATATAGATCACAACATTTAAAAACATCAAAATTTTATATTTATTATATTTAGAAAGAAACACATCACTACCTGGTGCGTCTAGAGTCATATTGTATTAAAAGTGCCATTTTGAAATAATTGCTTGATTGAATTTGATTTGATTTCTATGCCAACCCATTAAAAACCAACGTTTGAACAAAGCTAGAGATTAAATTAGTAAAACTTTGATATATACAGAATAATCGGTCAATGATCAAAAACAAATTACAATTACCTGAATCGTAATATTAGAAATACTGAGCAGGAAAACAGACGCATGGATGAAGCTGATAAGGTGGTGTTTAGAGTAGAGTTTGTGTATGGTGTCCTATTCATTGTCTAGATGAAGATTGCAGTTGGCAAGTAAAATATACGACTAGTACTGTGACTTTTGAGAAGTCATTCAAACAATCAACGGAAAACAATGATACTAAACATGACAAAACACAGTAAAATTATTTAATATAAGTTAGTGTGTTTGCCCTGCAGGGAAACATAGTAGTCTAAGCTTATGTTTACAATCACCCAAGCATAGGAATTAATTTAACTCATGTTGTTTTGTAATAACTTTGCAGCGGAAACCCCAATCTTTTGAAATTTCAATGAGATGCTGCTGAATGCTGAAATGTCTCCTACAGACTTTATTTAAATGATAGTCATAACCATTTAGGTTATAAGGATATGGATGTTTCAATCATGGAAATTGGATGAAGACATAGTCGAAATTTATAACATAACAATCTTCTACGCATAACAAACTGCTCTGAGTGAATAGCTGTTATGAGAGCAAAGGATAGAAAATATGTAATTTGAACTTGTACAAGTCATAAAATTATCTTTCAAGTCATTTATTACAATGACTCATAATATATTAAATGATTGGATTCCACTGAAAAGTTGTTTTATAGATTTTAGATTGTTTTGGGATTTGGGTCTTTGTACGATATATACATTGAAAAGTCATTCAACACATGTAACTCATTTAAACTAATGTAGAGACACATACATAGTGGGTCAAATGGTTGATTGCCACTAATTCATACTAAGTACAATAAAAAGAAGTTACTAACCTGTGAACTCATGTTGCTCCCAAGTTTATTAGGCTTCAATACATCACTCTCCGAAGCCATTCGATTAAACATTTGCTTTCTCTCCTTCACAGATATTGTTTGCTCGCTATCAACCAACATACTCTCACTGGTGGAGGTTGACATTGTTGGTGACATGGAGTTATTAAACTCAGATACATCAAGATTAGGAATGGAGGCTCGCTGCACAGGTGTAGTTGGAATGCTAGATCTTTTCTCAAAACTTTTTTCCGATGATCGCCTGCGAGGATACACTTTTGGAGGTATGTCTTCACTCGGAACAGACAATAGACTTTCTCTAGAATCACTTTTAGGAATGTAGGCATCATTGCTGACAGGAATTGTGGAGTCTTGAATAAGATTGTTCAGTATACTAAAATCTTGGTTCAGTTGTAATGGTAGTGGAGGGCGTTCAGGAGGTTCTTCCTCCATGTTTGTAACTGGTTCCACTGGTGTTTCAGCTACTGTTACATTTGGTGACTCGGGGACTTTCTCTGTGACATCTTCGTTTTCTTTACCGTTATTTGGCAGATATTTCTTCTTTAATATAAGCCATTTCTCGTTATTCTGATTTTTAATGATTGCTAGCGCATTCACATGTTTTTTAAAGGTACTTCTTGCTTCATCTAAAACGTAACGCCGTTTGAGTAGAATGCTTCAAATTATAACAAAGTTACTAAGTGAAAAAGTGATAAATGACCTACGTAAGTAACAACTTACCTCTCATGTCTGGATTCATTAAAAACACTTTGAAATGTTTCACTAACTCATGGTTCGTGACCTTGCCATTGTGGGCCAACATAAACTTTAATATTTCTTCAAAACTTAATTCCGATGGAGGCGACATTTTATATCAAAATATTGTACCTAATCAGTGTAGCACAAGAAACGTCAAGCGCATTTCGATGTTTCGGATTCCGGTACAAGTTTTGACGTTAACGTTACGTTTCGTTATACGACTCGGCTCTGAAGTCATGTGATTTATATTTATTAATTAAGGTAAAAATTGTTGGAAATTAACTGTAAAAGTAAATTTAACAAAGTCATAAGTAGTAATTTAAAGATTGATGGTTTAACTTTATTAATTATTCTTCTTGTTTCCTAAATTGTAACCTAAGACACTATCACGGAACAAACAATATGAAAAGTTTTTTGTAAAATGGAGCTTTCATAGATATTACCTGCGACTCCGTAATCAAAAATTATTCAAGAAAGTCCTGAAAATTACACAACTGATGGTTAATTTATTCCACTTCTAATTTAATTTAGAATTAGTAAGTAATGAGGGAAAGATTGTTAAGTACATAGCATCCCAACTACTTAATCCTTTTAGGCACTTCACAAAAAAAGTTTGAACTACGAAGATAATTCTTTCCTATTTTTATTTGAAATTTAAATACGAGTAGGAAAACAGTAGTTATTAAGTAGAAATTAAGGCTGTCGGGTATAGTTAACATATAAGACACGTAGGTATTATTTATTATCTCTACGCCTTTTAACTGCACTAAAGAATAAAAATGAGTCTTAAAAAAACACGTCTTTATCCATATCCTATCTAATTAACCTATCTAATTTGATGAAATATCATTGTTTGCGGAATGAAGAAAAATATGTAAGTATCCTTTATTAATTAAACTACACGACGGACATGGCAAATATGCCATCCCTGTTGGAGTAAAATTTTATTAGCTGGAATATGATTACACAATTAGACATAAGTACAATCTATTAGTTACCTGGTTACCAATATTAAACTGAAAATTTCATGAGTTTCTTTTATAAGTTTATATTATAATGTCATGTATCATTTTTTTATTTTTTTCAATTTAGAGCACGGAACATCACGATAGTGGTACCAGCCTCTAACGACTGCGCGATTTAAATAGGTACTTAGCTACCTGCGTACCATGCGTCTAGAAGTTTTAAATTTAACTCAGTTAAATGCAAATTACTTTTAGTTATTTTGCCCGCTGTAACAACTATTGTACAACTTTTATTTTAGCAAAATCCTCGTTGTACATCCTAAGCTAGGAAATCGACAGACTACAATTTAATTGCAATAAGTAAAAATAAACTGAATTCAAAACTGTTATAAAAAATGGAAAGAGCGTAGCCAAAAGTTGAACGTACTTATCGTAACTCAGGTTTAGCAAAACTTTGTGTTTTTGCGAGTTTGGTCACGCCCTATATAACTTACATCATCACACCACCTTCGCAGCAGTCGACGACGATAAGGGCCTACCTTCGGCCTACTTCCACTGGATGGTAATTAACCTATTTGTTAGACTATTCTTGCGATGTAACCAACCTTCTAACCTTTGGGCTTGACTAGCTGTTCTTTTAACATTTATTTCTTTTTAGTTATAAAGCGTAGAGTTAGGTATGTACGTAGTGCTTCTAAGCTTGTCGATTATGTTTATAAGAATATTTGAGTTTACACTAATTTTTGCCTTCCATCTTGTAAATGACTGAATCGATGCTTAGAAAACGTGTCCAGAAACTACCTAGATAAAATTTGCCTTCACGTTAAAAACATACGAGGGTTTGTGAGCTGCGATAGTATAATCGATACATTCATTTAACATATCCTAATACCGGCTTGATAAAATTGAGCTGTTATTTCCCAGAGAAATCAAATAATTTTTTTTCAAAGATATGACGAGTCCATGGTCAGCTTTAAATAGAACCAACAGTGTTATTTTTGTAAACACGATCAACTTTCTCAGAGCGTTTTCCTGCAGGTTTAACCAAAGTTAGGTAACAATGTTAGAGTTTTAGCCGTCCACATATGTACCTCTGAAGTGGCTTAGCACACCCTTAAAAATTCTATATATTAATATTATTTTCCTCAGCCGTTTTTATCAAGGGAGAAATGATTTTGTAAAATTAACATGTATTCAAAAAGTATTACTACTAGTTAGTTAATCAACCTGAGTTGTAGTTTTATTCCCGAGTCTGGTCAGATCCTGCAACGCAACGCAATGGATGCAAGTAGGTACAGAAGTCTTGGGCCCAATTGGCAATAATATTAGAAGAAATATATTTTTTCTTTTTTTGTTAAATTTGTCACAATATTAAAAAGTTTTGTCGGTCGAGGCCTACTTTCATATTTACGTAATGTGCTTCACCAATTCCTGATTCTGATTCGAGAATAAGAACATAGATACCTTTTCCATAAAATACATCTGCTCTTTAATGAAGCAGCTTTAAAACATTTAGTTCCATTCATGTAGGTATGCAAAGAATAAAAAAAAATTTGGGGATCTGAGATAGTTTTTCAGAAATATAATAAATTACTGAAAGTGTTCTAAGCTAAGGACGTAAATAGGCTAAGTAATAAAGAGTTTATTAAGGCGAACCGTAATATTCAACAGTAAATTATTTAAAGGTGTTTTTTCACCTATTAAATGATTTAATTACAACCACAACCGCAAACCTCTGAAAAAATATTCAGCGAACTAAAATTTTAAGAACCTTTAGCTGAAACCGGAGAAAATGATGATGTTTCTTGTGTTCATCCGTGTTTTTTGCGCTCTCATTACTTGTACCTAGTATGATGTTCGATAGCTTCTCTCAGTAAAGGAGCTATCAAAGTCAAAAATGATGTTTTCAAATCGAAATTAGTCCGTGGAACCAGAAAATCAATTCTGCAGTATAATAGTCGTACAAACTTGCTACGCAGTTCTTCGAGCCACCTAAGAAAGATTTAAACAACATAATTATGCATTAATGTTATCTTATTTTCTAAAATATACCATTTCCACTGAAGTTAAAGTTTTATTTTGTCCAAGAACAACTTTGTCTCGAATGAAAATCCGGAACTTTATCTCCCTTAAGGCTGTGCATCACCAATAATCCTAATACAAAACGGTTAGTTTAAATTAGTTATCGACGAAACTTTATCATTATCCTGATTAGATTTTCGTGTGGTCCATCACAACCGGGGCGGGCCCGTGTCTACCTATGCACAACATTGAAGAACTTTCAATTTACCAGTATACCCACTAGTTGTGGACTTCCCGCTTCTAACAAGAATTAGACATTTAACTTTTAATTGGCCGCTTGTACGGTCTTCAGAAACTTTGTTCGCCGTAAGTGTTTAACTATGTTATAGGTACTCCACGCTTTTAATAATGACCGAAGTTGCTTTCTGTTCCGAAACTGTTGGGTTTTTAGACCCGAACATCAATCTTATGTAGGTATTAAAAGCAAGTTTTTTGGGACTTATGATCACTCCTTAGTCCTTATGCTATAAGACTGTAGAAGACATTTCTTTGTTAGGAAAGTGTCAAGAGATACAAAATATCATTATAGATTTATTTTATCATATTTATTTATTTTATTCTTTGGCATTTAAATGAGATACGAGGTTGCATTTGTGTATCAATAAAAAGATAACATTTGCCTATTGTAATAGTAAGATATCCCTTGTGTTCCATAGTTAGTATGGCAATGATGATGATTTTACCATATAGTTATCAAAATGATTGCGTAACTTTTATCCGTAAGTAACATTAAACAAAGTCTCTTTCACTAAAAAAGGTACTTGCATCAAATTATACTTGTTGCGTAGAGACGTATCTTGCGACCTTTTTTAGTCTTTAGCAAACCATGATACTTAATTGTAATTACCTAACTAGTTAATTTCTAACCGACTTTTTAGCAGGAATTTTCACTCCAACCTCCAGATAATGCCAGATGGCAATAACGGGGTATTTTTTTTCTTATCGGGACGAGAATGTTGTGTGTCATGTTTTTTAGCAACCTTTGGAGATGGTGGATGCTGGGTGTGCTGGTAAGCAGAGGTCTGCAGTTAGGTACGGCCATGTTGCGGCCGCGGAATAACGGCGGGAAATCGCGGCCGCCCATGGGAGGCGTGCGGCGCCAGACTAGGCGAGAGGGACGGCCAAATGAATGTGGCAAAAGCGCGAGCGAGATGATAGCGAGGCGGCGCGACGCAGAGGGCGTTCGAAGTCGCGGACCGCCACGCACTCCTGTTCCGGTCGCGTCGACGGGCGGCCGGGATCCCGCGCTTCGCCACACTGACTCCGCACACGCTGCTCAAGCTGACTTTTCTCCTAGTACGTTTTTTGAATGCGCGCCGGTAACAGCGGGCACGTGATACGCCCGCGGCCACAGCTGTTTTTTTCTCTCTCGCTCGACTTTGTGACAGCCGAGTGTTGCGTGCGATCTCGCCCATTTCCCGCCATATCCAGTAGCTCACGGAAAAGTAAAAAGTAGAACCGCAAAGTTTTTGGCGCGAAATGTGCGATTCGACGTCGCGCTTGCAAGGAATGCTGGATATCTGTGGTACATGCTAAAATGACTGCACAGTTAGTTTGTGAAGATTGTTGAGCTGTGATTTTCGGTTCGCGTTTTTATCTAGCTGTTCAGGAGAAGTTTCATAATAATGGATGACTGGGAGCGGCACGTCACCCCGCTCCTTCAAGATATGGGGTGTGCAAACGACGATGCCCAAGACGACTTCTTTAATCAACAAGACGTAAGTGATAACGTAAAACTAAGATAATGTACCAATGATGATAGAATGGCTTTTGTACGAGGATTATATATTGGATCCCTAATCTTAAGTTTCTTGACTAAAGTACTTATCTATCCAGGTATTTGAACACAAAATAGAACTGCCGCTGCCTAACAATAATAATTATCTCGTCTCTACCTAACAATTAGATACTGGGTAAACTACACGATAATAATTAATTGTAACCGTGATATCAAAAAGGTATTCAACAACTTTAGATTACCATAAATCATACCTACCTACTTATATATAATTAACACAAAATTCTTTATAACAAGCGCAAATATGTACGCTAATCACTACATGAAGCAAATTTCTTAGCCACAATACATTAATTAACGCCAGACTAAAATGCTCAATTTAAACATTATAAACGAGTTATAAACACGAACGTATTTTTTGACTAACAAAGAGTAATCCTACATTAATTACATATCTCATTTCTTAGTTGCAATAAACATACATATTAAATTTCGGTTGTGTATGATTATCCCTCTATGTAATCGCTTAATCAGTAGATTTTTATGTTAAGACTTCCGCAGAAGCACGCCTGATTTACCTACTTGCTATAAAGAAGTATGTAGGTACCAAACATCATGTCCTAAATATCTTAAAAAATATTCATGTAAGTACCGATCGTTATCTAAATTAACAGGCTAAGATTAGCTGAAATACCCATTAAACATTTCCTCGCTCGCGAATTTTTAAATTGATTGCGGTTTAACTGCATATAACTACCTAGCTATATTAATAAATAGAATACGAGTATTTAAAGCTATTTTTAATGCTTCACTGTAGAAATATGCGTATATTACATAAGTAGGTATTACACAATTTTACATAAACAGAGCAATATAAAAAAAAATCGACGGCAATGTTTTATACATATGAATAATTTCTAATAGCAGGATAATGAGAAACGTAGAATACATCCCTTAGCTACTGAAGAAGAGAAAATAAATGATCGATCAGTAGAACTGTTATCAATTTCTTCATCGTAAATTCGGCCATTCCACATCCACCTAACTTTTTCAGTTTGCAAAACTGAAAATCACAATTTAATAGGTTAAGCTAAGAAAAGTAGTCTTTGAACAAATGGTACCAAATAATTCATGCTATTTGTGAATTAACAATATCTACTACATTGGATTTAAAAGTCATCTCACTATTTAATCATTATTACTGAAACTGACATAACGAAGCCAACCAAACAATTATTAGACCATCCGTTATTACTTTTGTATAATAAAAAAAACTTTAATTAGCTGCTGGAACAAAATATTGTCACATCATAAGTTTCAAACATTAAAACTATTGGTAGAGTCACTAAGATCGAGTGTTTAATCTAGAAGCTTTGTGAACTAACACGTCATGTGTTAACCATCCTATTGTATCATCTTATCCTCAAACATTAAGTTTAAATTCAATAAAAACAGATATAGCGTAAAATTTCCCATATTTAAACTCATTGCTGCATTGGTACAACTAAACACGCTCTACATTTTTCAAATTCTTTTCCCAGTGCATTTTATTTTATTTTTCTTTACTTGAAAAAAGTATAATGAAAACTGAGTTTTAATTCTAAATATTTACACATTTCTAGCGTAGGAGTATGGAGCATCCACAAAGTATTAATCGTCCACACTAGGACTTATATACGAGCAGTGTATTTCACCCAACTGCCGGGCTGCGCTAGAGATATGTCTAACATCGCGGGTTAGACCAGTTTCAATATAAAACGAGATTCGAGTCTGCTGCCATGTGGCAAGGTGCCCGGGGCCTGGTACTGCTGTTATGCTTAATTGCCCGAGTAAGAGCGCCATTCACCGCAACATTCGCGTATCTACAACGATGTCTTTGCTGAAACATGGAACTGTTATTGGTGTTTAAATCGATTATTGGCTAAGTATTAGAATTTATATCGGCAATACTGGAAAATAGTTGTTCTTTAACATATCCAATTGTGGATATGTATTTTATTCCATCCATTAGCTACAGTTAACGTCTTTGTGAGTTTGCTAACGACAACCATGGATTTCAATCATCAATTATTGATAATAAGTATTACTCAAAGCCAAGTAACAGTTATGAAAGTACGAATAATCTCTATAGTCATCGTTTTTCAGAATATCTTAAAGCTAGTAATAAAAAACTGACAAAAAAAATGTTTTCGAGTAAACGTCTTAGAAGTAAGGGCACGTTATTTTCTTCCCGTGTTAATGTAAATAAAATGCGTGGGCTCAATTTATACTTGTCATTAGTATGATACTCGTTGAAAGACCATTGTTACATGATCCCACGCAAATTGAGATTTCTGTAAATCTAAACTTTAAGATCTGTGAAACCCTGACTAACATTCGAAACATTGTGTTCTCAGTGCATATAATTTATATCGTTGGTTTCTAGGTAGAATCTACGGCAAAATAAATAAGTAGGTATTTTTTACCGCATCTGACGGCTTCAGTAGATACATGGGAGAGAATTGAAAAAAGAGAGCTAGTGTGCACATTTTCTTCGTGAACCACATTCAAAGTTAACTTTAATGCAATTTTTAGGTTACTCAAAATCTATATCAAATGAGGTTTACTGCTTAGAGAAGAGCAAAGACCAAAGTGTAGAAAGATTAAAACTATTTTTCATCTCCATTGCATTAAAAACTCTACAAAATTATCGAAATTTTGTAACACAACACAATTCCTATTTGACGCCTTACAATCGTATCTTTACTTTAAGGTTCCATGTCAAGTATAATTTTAAAAAAATATGGGATTTAGATTTATACTATTTTTTAATCGTTTTTACTTTTTTCAAATACCTCGTAGTACTACTATCATGTTCTGGAAGTATTTAACTGATATCTATTTAAGCATTTTCCGTAAGTTATAGGCGCACATTTTTATATTTGGACGAAGTCAATATATCTTCGTTTATCTGTTTATTTATTGCTGACATTTTTACAATAACACCGTTTGGAAAAGCTTAGTCACATCATTTCAATCGGGTATAAAATAAAATATGTAAAATCCACTACCGACATGTTCACACGAGGTTTTGTCACGCAATTGTCGACTTGTTTATACTCTCCCTAACGGGTGAGTACTTTAAACTGATCTGTGTTAGTTAAAGCAAAAATACAGGTTTTAATAGAATTTTTATAATAAAATCTTCTTCTAGTCAAATATATCACTTTTTTATATTTTGAAAGGGAACAAATTAGTCCATCAAAAATTAGCGTCATTAATGAGCCTATCACCACCTCGTAAGAGTGGAAGCTCTCACTTCTGGACGCGCCTTTCCACTCGGCGAAGTGCGCTGTCATGCATCGACAGCTCCCATAATCCTATTTAAAGTAGTGGTTGTAGCCCTCCTTGATAATTGTGACAAACATCTCATTCATTCTGCGGACGTAATAAGTAGCAATCACTCACACTCAGCCAATTGCATGGTATGTTTTGTCCTACAAGCAACACATTGCAATTCTGAGTCATTGCTTTTTCCCACTCAGAATCAACGTCACACCAAATTAGAAGTAAAATACATACACGGATTCAAAAAAATCCTTGACATGACAACTTTTCGTTCGTTTTCGAATAGATGTAACGAAAGATAAGTTCTACTACACCCCTACGCAGACGTAATTATCAAACGTAACTTGTCATTTCAGGGCTCGTAAATGATAGGTTTGGAGGTGGCGGTCACATAGTCAACCCTCATTTTAAAAGTATCATGATTCCAAAACATGTGTACTGATTGCAAGCTTTGCTTTCATTTTATTTACTTTCAGTGTTTCACCTTTTATTAGAAGTAAAACTAAAAGAGTAAATAATTACTGCTTAGTTTTACAGTTACTCTTAATTTCACTTTCAAACAAGGGTTTTCTAACCGTAGGCGGAGTAATAAATGGAAAATTACGGATTAAAAGCTAGCGATCTGATGTTTAAAACACCCATATTATGAAACTACCAACTAAATTGAGAAAAGTAAAGATTTTGGGGTAAAGATTTCGTGAGTTTTTATTATTTAAAAAAACTAAAGAATACAACCGAAGTATAGCATCATCATAAGTGGGCACTATCTTAATTTCCTTATATAAACAAGATGGTCCAAGAATCAATTTGGATGCCTTTACGATAATAATGAATCAACTCGTTTGATTTATGATTCGTAGGTGGACAAGTCTGGGAATCTTTGCCCTCCCATTTGTTTACAATTAATTGCTTGCTTACATTGAAAAAAAAAAATAATAATCGGATATGTTTCATTTCATTGTCTATCAGTCAATTACTTCCTTCACTGTTTAAATGAAATAATCGAGTGATAGACAAACTAAAGTGTTAATTAATTCAGTATCTTAGCATAAGTTAAAGGTGAGAGGGGACGTTTTAGTTTTGCTAATCTACATATAACATGCTCATGACCCATCGATATTCTACCGGCCTAATTAGCCAGACTATGCAGGTATGCGGGTAATTTATAAAAATGAAGTAAATAATTTAAACCTCTCAGAAACAAATTTAAAAAATGATTAAGCTCATATTAAACCACTCTAAGAAGCCAAACAGGAATGATAATAATTCTTACAGGTGATTAACAAATGCGACTGGCAGCTTTTTATACCCAATATATTTTTATTTTTCGTAAAAACTACATTTTTTTCTACGATTGTAATGATACATCATACGTCCATTTAATTTTGTAAATGCGAGGCCTAAAGGTAGCGTGACTCAAAAATGACAGTTAATGTTTGTGAACAGGTCGCATAATAAGCAAGCACGCTCAAAAAACTCGAAGAAAGCAAATTAACGAATGTACTTATTACCACCGGTGTTCCGATATAAATCATCAAACATTAAATTGAAAGTTAAACGTGCAAGAAACACTTGTACAATGATCGCGCTAAATCTTTTGAGCAGATCTTAAAATATTAATGTAACTACGATTGAACATGTCATAAGAGTCATGTTTTTTAAATGTTACTGATTATAATTTACAGTCGAATAGAAATTTTGGTCACGACACTTATGGGCCGATTGTTTTAAGTTCATAGTTCAGGTTTTCTAAACAAGTTACAGAGCGAAAACGCTCGTATACAATATATTGAATTAATAACTCCAAGACAATTTGCTTGTCAAAAACTGTCACTCCGATGTAGGTAATTGAAGTTTCCTTTACGTTTCCTATTTCAAAGTGATGGAACTTCCGTAATAAGTGTAAATCACCTAATGATGCAGCCTCCTTTAGGTCTTGTAGAATTGCTACATTATAATGGCACTCATTAACGTGTAGTTTCATTAAGATTTCTTAACAAAATTAAGTATGATCTGGAGGTTTGAGCAGTACTATGTTATGTAAGAAACATGTATGCTTACATTAAAATGCATTTTTAAAGATTTTGCGATTTCTTACGTTTAATTTACTGAAGTCCTTTTTTGATAAGTTTAATGATAAAATTAGTAGTAGACCAATAAAATTACCTACACTTATTAATAAATAATTAGACACCGCTTGTGTCACGTAAAACGTTCAATAAATTTATTTAATGAATAAGTTTTTTCTTTTACTTTTCTTACTATGTCCCTAGGTAATTGTTGCGTTATAAATTAGTAGTGTATAATACGTAATAATAATTCAAGCCTTCGTGTGAATTAATTCCTTGACATTAAGTCGGTAGATATGCATTTTTTCCCTGTATTCGTGTCTACTCATGGGTCACTTTTCTATCGATTTATTTCAAGCTGAGTGACAGAAGTTTCCGATAACAACACTCCCTAGACATTTGTATTGCAACAAGGAGTTGAAATTAAAACGTTTCCACTCTCACGGTGTCTTTATCCGACGTATTTTTTGTTACGCAATCATTACGTAATTTTTGCTTTAAAATACTAGGACAGTCTTTTAGAAAGAATTTGTCTATGCACTCAGTCTTTCAACAGTCGAAACTTGACACGGACCACTTGGTAGTGGACAGCTAAGTGCTGTTACTAGTTTTTCCCATTGTGTTTTAATGCGTTATACCCTTTTACTGCCATGCCGTGAGAAAGTCCACTAGTTTAGCGTTCAGGTGGCCTTAGGAAGTACTTCCTTGGACACGTGTGTCCGCCATTTGCCAACGGACCGTCTACCCGCATTATTTTACTTAAGAACCGGTAATTTTTAATGAAATTCTATACTATAGTGCAGCTGTGCCACACTCGGCTGGACTGTGCACAACCCGAATAAATTTATATACTTACGCCAAAACGCATATTGAATTTTAAAATAATATCTGAAGAGTGCAGAGGCAGTCCCTCTTAGAGATATCATTTATTTCATCTGCAAACGTGCGAACTGGTTTTTGAATAGAGTTAATATTTGTATTTGATGAAATTAGTAAAAGGTGCAATTATCGATCGACTCAACACGCTTTTAAAAACAAAAAATAGAAATGAGAAATATTAAGTATTTATTTATAAAATGAATACAATGAATACTAATGATTTCAAATTCTATAAGGTTCTCACACCCAGATTCCAAAGGTGCTTAAAGCTCATGCATTTTTCATGACGTATCATACCTAACAAAACTGTATTTGTTTTATTAAATCCACTAATTACCTACTTTCCGAGATCGGGGCGGCATGTAAATATAAATTACAATAATTAATGATTAAGAATACCGCAGCCTGATGCAGGACTTAATTAAACTAAATAATTATTGATATTCGTTTATCCAGCGAGCACTTTATAACATTTGGTATCGAAACGAGATCGTCAAGTTCGACAAACGAGTACAAATTGTAAAAGAATTTATTCGTTGCGTGTAATAATATAAAGAACAAGTTGCCGAGTGTGGAATTAGCATTCGAGTGTGCGACTGCGCCGATCGGTAGGTATAAACAAAAACGCTCATTAAACGCTGACAGTGAACGTTATCTCCTTATCAACGTATAACCTTTCTGTGTGAGCGTTATTATAACATTTAATATAATAACCTAAATGATAATGAGGCAGACCGCTGGTGTATAATAATTACAATATTAAAAGTATAAATAATTCAATGGGCTATCGGCGATGGAAGCACGCGACGGACTTCCGGAGAGTCTAATGAATGCGTGCCTCATTCTCGAGGCGCTTGACGAACTACGAAAATTATATAATTATCGTGTACTTGAGTACATACAAGTGGACATGAACTTAGAGATAATGGTCTCCGTAACTCGTCCGGGCCTTAGGTATCTGCGTGCTAACGGTTTGCTTGCATACCTAGCCGGCTCCTAATTACGTCACTTAGAGTCTCTACATGCACTTCTACGTGTAAATAAATCGTGTTATTGCCTTCGCATGGTCGGTAAATATATATATTTTAAGTCTCGGGTTCTCAATCATTTTAATCAGTACTTAATTCTTAGTTTTTATGGCCATTTTTGTAGATCCGCCACGACAAAACCTATGCACAAAAAGAAAGTCAGTAGGCATAATTAGTTTCAGTATTCATGTCTTTTATTATATTTTAGATTAAACGCAAATATTATAAACTGAATTTACATTCTATTGAATATTTTTTTCTCTTATAACTCACGTTCTCAACAACTTTTACCTCGAAACTCGAAACAACGTAACACAAAAAAATAATTTCGAGTCGATAAAATTACATTGGACTGTCAAAACCTCTCATTCAGAGCTGATAATCAACTGTTGTTAATAATTAAGCTAAGTACTCTTGTTACCCGATATTATGGTACATTCAAATGTGTTGTTCATTATATATGAGTGACAAAACGTAAACATTGCGCTTACGCATTACACCTGCCTTTTAAGTACTTGCTTGAAATAATGGTGTGGTGAAGCTTGAGATTGTTTCATATACGACTATATTTTGTGATCTATGCTGAGACCTATTGTTGAAGTTTTGAAAGAGTGAGATCATAGGCCCCCAATTCCGCTATTTACAACTGCCGATGAATGAATGAAAGTAGGATCAATTCTGAAACTATTCGTATCATTATGATTGAAAATTTGGAAATTCATTTTATTGATAGTGACTGATTTTTCAATCATTGTGTTGGCACAATGCTAAAAAGAATGGCCTAATAGGCCGTTATCAGTAAATAGCAAAATCGGGGCCTTATACGTTAAGTAGTGCATCGTCGCTCTTTATCAATTGCAACTTAGTTTATGAAATGGTGGTAGAGCCCTTGACAAAAATGAGCTTTCTATACCTCATTATTATAAACAAAAAACTCAAATTCAAACTAGTAAACTATCATGCCGTATTTAATAATTAGGTATGGTAAGGTAATAAACCGGTTAGTCTAGCATTAAAAATATTTTGCCCAATATAACACATAGGTAACTGATCGACTCCAATGTATTTATAATTATTTTATTTAAAGTTTAAAAAAAAATCTTTTATAAACATCACTTACTTATTTTAATCGTAAAAATTCGCATGTCTGGTTCATGCGGATATCTATCTATAATGCGTTTCTTGTGCCTTAATAATTCTGTTCTTTGGGTAAATTTCTGGGCTCCACTTTACTTCGTTTTCATAGCTACAATAATATTTGGATTGATTTTAGACCTTTAATTCGATTAACATTTACAGACAATAACTAGGTACTCAATTATTTTATTTTAACGGTTTTCCTGAAGTGTAAGCATATTCCCTTTAAAAAATATTATTAAAAGATCCCTTTTTTCTCGGTCTTTATACTACTGTACAATGTCCATCTATTGATATCCTAGTTATTACGCCATACGGTCATTATTGAGAATCTATTAAAAATCATTATTCTTCACGGCAGTCCCCTATAGGTTAAATGAAAAGGATATCTAATGTCTTTATTTGTTAACACACTCTGCTAGAAGATTTGACAAAAGTAGTTCTATCAAATAAGTGAAGAATAATACAAAATTTCTTATTTTTAAGTTAGACCTTCACCAAGAAATTTTATCGCTTTTAATGTTGAACATTCCATGGCATAGTTAAATTAAGTAAGGAAAAACTAGATAAAATAAATGCACGGATAGCCGAGCCTATAGGTCACCACGCCAACTGACAGTGCACGACGCCAACGTGTCAAGGGTTCGATACCCGCGTAGGACTAGCATTACTTGTATGATTTACGAACGCTTGTTTGACGAAACGAGTAGTTTTTTCAGTACACTTTTATTAAAGTGAATTTAAAGAAAGTGCCGATCAAAACTCTTTATAGAATCCAATTGTCACTTTTTCTTCTGTTAATGACTAAGAAAATCATAACATAAATCAAAATTGTTGACAACTAAGTCCATGTTAACTAATGTACCTACCTACTCCGGCAAAATAATCAAAGTCTGTGATCAGGCTAACTGCATCGATAGGCTGTTTTATCAGAAACTTAAAAAGATATATCAACTTGAAGTACTCTATATACATTTTTATGTAATAAATAATTTAACACGAGATGTCACATTAAACAAAATCACGACTCTTGTATATTTTATCTCTATGGCAGTGAGTTAACAAGGAGAACGAATAAATTAAATAAAAAGCATTGCGTGTTTAATGAACAATACTTAACAACATACATGAGAAAATAAAAACATTTGATTTTCTTCGCATGACTAGCGTATACGAGTGAAATGTAGACGCGTTTGTAGTTACATTATTTTGAAATTTATAAGTTTTTCCGGTGTTATATAGTGAGTACTTAAGGTGTTTAGCTCGAATACAGGTAAAACACGCCTAATTTTCAACAGCAGGACAATCGGTCTACTTATAAATAAATACTGTGAGAACCGTGTAAAGTTGTGGTACCTATTGTTGTATTGATGATTTTGATCAATTCTTATTTGGAACAAGTGATTTAGAGTCTGTTCTTTCCGCTCAAACAATTTGGTCTTCTTGGATAATAGTTGCGGATCTAAGATAAACACAAGTTTTAATCGTAATTAGGTCTTTTCCTCAAACTATCTCAAACAAGTTGTGTTCATAAAACGATTGGATGTCAGGTTTCTTCTATTCAAGCAAAAGACTAAACCGCTCCCGTCACCTACATATTTCTTAGTTTTAATATTCTGGAAATTATAATACCTACTAGTTCGAATATTCTACCTAGTACCATAGTATTCTATTAATCTCATCTAAATCTAGTTCACAAAACCAATTGTTTTTTTATATCTGACGTCACCTCATTACACATGCATCCCATGTTGACCAAACGCATGTTGCAACAAGCCGTTAAAAAGTTTCTAATGGCCTTATTAAATGAGAAACAATTAATCGCGTTGTCTTTCCGCTTTGTTATTTGTTTTTAAACTAATATCAAGATGCAACAATGAAGTTATAATTAAATGCGAACGTTGGTGTGAATCGTTGGCTAACAAAATTCATATTTTTGTAACGAAGTATCGGGTGCGATAGTCGAGGCAAGATAACGTCCAATTAAAACAATTCCATCAAAACATTTTGTGTCAGGTCATTCCACCTGCCGCCAAGTAATAATTTATTCATAAGGAGCCGCTGACGGCGCGGCCGACGCTTATTTTATCGTTCACCAACTTGCCGCTGACGAAAAGTCGACGGAACTTCCTGAGCACTTATGAGATACTCCCGACTCATAATATTTCAAGATTTGACAACATCTGTCTATAAGATAAAATGTACTATTACAAATTCGTTTATGAATAAGGCTTTAATAAACACGAATTCTTATGAAATCCTTTTTAACTTACCGTTTCTGTATTAAAATAACATGCAGCGTAATTTAATTCCAACTTGCACTTACAAACATCTAATTAGCCATGTTTGATGACGGCACGATATAATGGTGTTAACGAAACCTGTTAAACATTAAATAGTAAATAATGTATTTGTATGAATAACTCGTAAAAAGTCGGACACTGAGTGAAAAAAGTAAGTTATTTTCACACTTGACTTACAATGATAATATTAGACGTATTGTATTAAATATGTTGTAATAGATAGATATTCGTACCTATAAAATAAGATTCAAAACGAGGGGCAAACATAAAACCTCCATAAACTTTAAACATGAGAAACTATTAAGTCGTTTTGTAATTCGATATCTGCCTATATCATCACTGATTCATACTGCTGCTGTTAGCACCTAATAAAATAAGTAAAATTATCAACGTATCGATTTCTTTATACCGAAACAATAATTAATTTGTCTTAAATAAATCGGTATCTCCAATCTACATTTATCTATTATTGATTAGCTAACTTTTACTGTAGGATCCAAATCTCGAAATGAATTTGATTTGTTTCTAATGAGATCGAACTAATATTTCGAATTTTGTCAAACTATCGAAAAAATAATAATCGTGACGAAAAATTTTAATTTTAATGTATAAAAATAATCAATATTGTACGACTGAAGTCTGAAAAGAAGTCATAAAAAGCTAGGATTATAATTAAAGCTATCAATACCTGTTGTGGATAAAATTTTGTTCTAAAATGCAAATACATCGTACAAGTAGGTATGTTATATGTGCTGAGTATTATCTGAGCCTTGTTAGTATCGTATCAAACAAAAGGGAGATTTCGCAAGAAGATAAGCATCTGCTTAATTTAGTCCACCATTAATTACGAAATCGATAGAGATCACGGCAGTTTCCGCGATTGGTCAGAGAGCATTATGGCTCCATTCGGTTGAACCTTCGGCAAATAACATAAGTACGAAGTGTACGAAGTCTGGCCAAAATTTGCATCTTATTGTAAGAGTAGTCGTTTAAGTTCTAATGGGTAAATTTTCTGCTGCTTGTAGTTCGTGCCGAAACTACGAACTTAGTTGATACACCCTGTATACGCACCTACGTCAATTGCATCATCATTGGGGAGATTCCTTGTTCCTAGACTCTGTCCCAAATAAGTAGATGATATGTATGGCAAAACTGACAGTCAAGTTTTTATTGAAAGATAATAAATATTTTTCCATAGAAGTGCTCTCATTAGTTATATGAAACTCAACCCCTTTGACATGCTCAACGAACTTTGTTACCAAAACAAGGACAAGCTCAAACACAATGCCGATAATTCAAGGCACTCTGCATCAACACAACACGTTGTGCTTATATAAATATATCGCGATCCGCCGAACGCGAGCACGGACACATGGGAATGCTACATGCAAATGTACCTATTACCTATAGATGCTCGCTGTACCTGACTACATGCTTTTGAAAGTAGGGTAATAGCTAATAAATGTTAACCATCAAATGTGATGGGCAATCTGTTAGACGAAGCGAAGTCGCGTTTAAACTGTAGAATTTAGTTTTCATTCCAAAAAGTATCCATAAATAATTTATGGTTATGGAGCCATGGAAAATCACAATAGAATCTCTAAGTATTTGAGGAATTCCTGTCGTATTTCGGTTCGATTCCTAGTTTACAAAATGTCAGGAAATCGAAAAACCGGCACACCTGTGAATGTCTCAAATGTACCATTTGTTTCTTTTCCATGTCATTTTTTGGGATGCATCCAATTTGCTTAACGTTGTTTACTATATGTAATATTTTACCCTAGAGATAAAATTGCATATAAGTACTGAGTCCTTAAGAACTGTTTAGGGACTGGTAAAACTCGATAAAAGTACCAACGTCATCTCATTTTAGTTATGTTTCATCTAGCCTCTTTTCGACTGCCTCTTGTTGAAAATGCGCATCTGCAGTACTGCAAAACGACAAAAAAAATATTCTCGTTTGAAATTTCACGTAGCTAAGCACGAATATGAAAAATAATGAAACTAGATAATGTATTTTAATATATCAAAAAGCTCATTTGTGTTCTTCGTTCTCCTATCCTTTTTCGTAAAAGGATTTATATTCTATGAGCAAGCTAATATGTTTTTTGTTTCTGTGACGTAATTTGCGGGAACCTGCTCGTGCACATGATAAAAAAAAATACAATCATCATAGCCTTTTCCCAACTATGTTGGGGTCCGCTACCAGTTTCACCGAATTCGAATTCATTGCTAAGTTTTACAAGGAGCGATTGCCTATCTGACCTCCTCAACCCAGTTACCTGGGCAACACGATACCTCTTGGGACTGGCTGTGAGGCTTTTCAAAAAAATACAATGCACCTACTTAATTACTTAGTACAAATTGAATCAGCAACAGCAATGTCTTTGTAAGTTACTAAGTATTTTTTTCACGTTTATATTCTTTGTTAATAATAAGTAATCAATTACCTAATAATAAATACTACTTGAACAATTTAAAGACAATTGTAATCATTTATTTTATTTACCACGGCGTAAAGTACTGAAGGTCTTTATGACAGCGCTTCAACAGTTAAAGGTTAATGCTATTACGCCTTTTATTTTGTAATTCATGTGTATTAGGATTGCATTTATCGATTAATTAGCTAACACGCAATCGAGTAATTTATAAAACACCGCCTGAGAACTCACTATAAATTGTTGGCTTAGTCTTCCTTACATACGAATCTCATTGATTTTAATATTATATTATAAGAAGTGAGTGTTATTGACGGTTGAGCTTTGTGAGATGAGCATTCAAATATATTCTCAATGATTTATTGGTATAAAAAATACACAAAATTTCTATGTGAACGCTGACATTCGTGTTGGAAGCTGTCAAGCCTGTCTATGCTAATCCGATTAGCACGGGCTTTTACCCCATTCTCAATCGGTCGCTGAAATTTCACGTTAGACACACCTACCTACTGAATAAATCGCGATGTACGTTTCAATACATAAGTAATACACATTAGTAAGTGTTTGTTTCGCACATTACCACAAAACACGCGATATAACAACAAATAACAAATAAAAAAAACAATAACGCATTACATGACATTGAAAGACAAATAGCGCAATTATGTAGCGCTACAATACTGCTCGCCATTGCAAAAAGTGACAATAAAAAATGAAAACGAAACTGCTGTATTTTTTAAATTTTATTTACAAACCGCTATTGAATGTTGATTTATGACCACTGCGTAACCACTACTTAAAATTTTAGACTCTCTGCCATTTTTCATTACTTTTCAACGATATAAAAATTGACATTGACAGAATGTTGGCTTACGTTTTCAGGTTTTTGACTAATTATATTTATTAAAATCGATAATGGGATAAAGTAAATTATAACAAAAGTCGCAGTCGTATTTTATCGCTAAGACACATACGTACTATAATTAATATGCAATAAAATAATTTAATTCTTTTATTTCAATAGATAGAATACATTTTATACCAAACACCAACGAAGTTATTTTTTGAAATCATACGGGATACTTTCAACGTCATCGATTTAAGTAATTCCCTCAGATTTAAAATAATATCAGATTTTGGTTATAGTCTAATATAAACCAAGGTCCTAATAAAAAACAAAGTTTTATTTTTGAATAATCTCGTGGTTAACGACATCGTTATTGAATGCGTTATGAATTTCGTGCTACACATCCGCCTTGGTATTTATGCGTCTAGTTAGACGCGTATGCAACGCATAAAGGGTTCGCTACATTTCCAAGAACAATGCGAGACTCGAGTTGACACTAGCTGACCGACATAAAACGCATTTCCGACTCTCTCCCTTACGTGTACCAGAACAAATCACTTGCAATTTATTCGAATCGCACGTATTATTCGTATTTTGTACCTACGTATATTTATGTATTTTGAGGCCATGTTCAAAATAAGTAAATTTCGGAAAAAAGTTTTCTCTCGAATACTATTGTGGAAATGCATGGGGTAAATTATCATTGCACCTTATTGAGAAAACCCTCGATTGGAGGGTATTTCTTAATGTTATCGCAGATGTAATTTTGTATTTATACTTTATATATCTTTTTTCCTTATCTCACTTTCCTCAAATCGAAATGTAAAAGCTTTCCCATACAAGATCACCGTTTTATAGACCAGGTTTTAAAATGTTTTTTGTTGTCTATGTGTTGACCTTTAGAGGTTTTTTTTAACCTTCACTAGGCTACTACATGGCTAAAGGATCTCTGACCTTTGGATTTATAATTGAATATGATATTAAAAACATACCTTTAACTTTATATCCTTGGCGCTTACTTATATCGTCCAGACTATTCGATTTCCTCAACCTGCACCTGTGCTCCACATTCCAAAATAGTTAAGACCCAGGAATCCGATATTCCTGCCGACAGACAATTCAGTTAGAGAGTTTTCTTCGATATCTCGAATTTAGACTGTACGGTAGCGCTTCAGGCTTGTCGCCTAACCCGACAGCCGATAGCTAAAGAAATAAGAAAACTCACTAAATTAATGAAGATGATCTACTGTAGCTCAACTTTATCCAACGTTTAGAGATATTGATTGCCCCACGAGCTCGCTTATTTGGATTGGAGGTATTTTCGTAGTAGCCTTAAGTCATAAAATTGTCGTTGTTATAAACTCTTGCCTTGGAGAGCATGTAGAGCCACGGGCGCTGCACCCAAACCCTCTTTGTTATTAGAATATAGGGTAACAGGAGTACAGGACTTGGGCTTGTAGATATTAGTATGCTTTGTTGTAGTATGAAATGAGTACATCGATCTTAATTACACTGGTTAAATATCTTATTGTAATCGTAAAAATGGGAAGTCGATGTTTTGAAAATGAATGGAATTTTTAACAGTTCCAGAGTCGTTATTTAGTCCTAGAGTTTAGACAAATTAGATTCGACGTTAGCGGTTGGAGGTATCGGACAAGAACGCAATATCGTGATGTCACGAATTCAATAGCTAGTGTGGAGCGTTAGTAGCGTTCCATACCAATGTGTTTTCATACATAAACAATTTATTGCTTGTTTCCAATGATGACGGCTAATATTACGGAGGTACTCACACGTTCGTAATAATATTTTACGTAGGCGGTAAGACAAGAATATCGGTAGGTGGAGCCACTGTTCACGTCAGTCATGATCGACGGGCACGACGGGAAAACATCGAATGACTTGTATCGTAATTTCAATTGGTAGATATTACTGTTAAGGATCGCGTTGATTTCAGTCGTACTTCGTAAAGACTGACCAATTTTACTCAGATGGAAACAAGAGCAGACAACGATATATGTTCGCAACAACACATGTGTGTTGCTCGGGTCGTGGTGGCGTTGTGAGGCCGGCTCTTATCCCTAGTGTAGAGCCCTTCTACAATCCTAATCAAACTAGATGTTTCGTTCCTACCGTACGACAGAGAACTTAATTAATAGAACTTAGCTAACCCGAATAGCGAATTTACAATGCTCCGGCTCCTTGTTTTTGCCTTCGTGATAAATGTTTCTATTCCATCAAGTGTTACTCGTCATAAAAAAGAATTGTCTCAGTTCACTTTGTCTTCAGTAATTGTCACAAAAGAATTAAGTGAAATGCAAAAGTGCAAAACATTATGAACAAGGGTCGATCTTCTCTCTGGGTGCTTGACAGCTTGCTTAGAGAATGTTAAAGCCTGCAAAAAGTAAAATAAATTTAAAAAGCATTTGTGTCGAATAAAGTCCGGGAAATGAAACGACAGTTTATTATTATTATAAGCTACGTATATTCTGTCAACATGGATGATTATAGACATAATTTTCTAATGTGACTTTTTTTTGTGAATGGGATCTATGTATGTATGTATGTAGCTCTCAATGATGACACAACTAAGAAAAATGGGACAAAGTGCACAAAAACTTAGGTAGTGTTGCATAAAGGGTTAACAAGGTCAATTTATTGTTGCGAGGTGTCGATGGTGAAGGCCCGAGAGGCCGGCGACGTGGCTGTCAAGATAAACATCGCGGCCCGGGCCCCGATAACGTGGTAACGAGCCTAACGTCCGCAGTAGCCTCGCGCACAAACATCTTCATTCTTATTGTTAGATACACATTCCAATTTTATACTACTGTCACCAAACATTACTATCATTAAAAAAAAACTTGTAAATTATTTTTCGAATTAAGAATGATATGTTTTTAAAACTTGTCTCTTTTAATGAACATGGACCTTTGTCATTTATTATAATTATAATTTCTTTTTCAATTGTTTGAAAAATAAATATTTGGCTTGTAGCTTTGTTAGTAGTTGAGGCATTGCGTGGGTAGAGAAATATTTACGTTACAATTTATTTATTTTTAACATTTATCACTTGATATATCCGAAAAGCCGTGTAGCCATGAAATTGTCAGCAAGGGAGAGTAATATAGATGGTAGCTGTTGTAAAAATCGTAACTGTGTCACTTGAAGTAGACATTTTGTTACATACCTTTGCCACAAAAATTTAACTTTGGGATTTACAATTGCAATTACCTACTAAAAAACGAAAACTACTCGTAATCTCAGATTATAAAAAAAAAGTAATAATTAATGACAAATGTGAACAAACAGCATTTAGTATACTTACCAACAATGTTACCATAGTTCCTCGTTCAATTAATTAACTAGCCTACAATTTAACAAACAACTTGTGTTACCGTCTGTACCTCCACTTACGGTTGATTGTAAACAGCTTTTAAAAAACTCCGTTGTCCCTCCTTTATCTTTGTAGCAGGTAGATACTAATTATATGTTATTATTTAATACAATGTTATTACCTAGTGTGTGCCAGCGTTCCCTTATAAAACGAGAAAGACACTGATAAACTGTTATAGCAACTTGAATGATATTATTTAAAGGGAACTACTTCGAGTCGTTCCGAAACTTTCAACACAAACTGATATTTAAGTTTTCATTGTGGCATGATTGTTGAACTAAGAATACTCTATTCATTATTCATATATTCTAATTACGAATATCCAACTGACGCCGCTGCAATCATAATTAACTTACCTATTATTAACTGCGTGTACCTAGTATTACTTAAAAAAAAACCAGGTATCATTGTTATTCAGATAGGGTATGATATCGTTACGTTTATTGATCGTTTTCTTGTATTTGTTTTTATTCTTTAATTACTTAATTTATGATCAAAGACCTTATAGGGCGGTATAAGTTAATGGTAATTGTAAAAAAAGCACTTAGTTTAGTACGGTGCATATTTGCTTCGTTATCAAGGAACACACGATAATTAAACACGAGCATTTGATAAAATGATTGCACATAAAATAAATTCAGTTTAACCCGGTTTTATTGATCATCTATTACTACTTTTGTTATTATAATTCGTTAAATACGAAGGTAATAAAATACCGACATCTAACGTCGTTGCTGTCATCCTTGTTTATAGTCGTTCCGTACGTAACGAGCACTAAGAAAATCATTAAAAGGATGCATTCAATTACTGTTATTAAAGTTATCGGCAATACAGAAGCCAATCGAAATAGCAGAGGTATTCCGTTCCATTATAGCGCGCCCGAGGCAGCGAGCGGTCAAAGACAATCCTTAACTCGAGACCTGGCGGTCGCCGCTGGCAGTTTTTATTTGAGAATATTTTCCTAACTAATTAAAAGCGTTAAAATAAGAAGATAAAAACTGGCTTCGTTATCGAAGGCATCGACCCGCTTTTGTATAGTCGGCCACCAGCGCGGCCGCGAGGAGCGCCCGGCGCTTAGTCGCACTCTGTAATTAACTAAAACCGAGCGAATCGAGTCCGACGATGTATCCGACGCACAACAAAGGATGCACAACTCTCGAAAAATGCACGTCCACGCATAAATTGCGGCCGACTTTGGCTTCTGTTACGTACTGTTATTCCTATTTACCCTTTTTTCATCTTATTTCGGCCAACTAATTCGGTTGAATTTAATTTTAATTACTGATTTGCGATAAATTAAGGTTCGATAATCATTTATCACATACCAAAGTGTTTGGTAACAGAAAATGCCCTCTATAGTTGTTAACTTATACTGTCACCTTTTATTTATAAAAAAAAATCCTATTCCGATTACTTTTGCGTAAAAAAAGAAATCTTGACAATAAAAAAAAATATTCCTAAAATTGACCTGAATTAATATTAGCACGAATTGTTATACGATCACTCCACGTCCACTACTTCTTCGTTGTAGCTGTCAAAGTTCCTTATGCTGATCATTCTAATCACAGATTTAATATTTCTCGGAACCCCGTAGAACAATCACGAAGAAAGTTAATAGATTAGCTATGTATAGGAGTGCGGTACACCGCAGTACATTCATTCATTCTTTTGTTCTGTAGCTACGGTGTTTAAATAATATCTATTACACGGAACAACACGTGGTCGCCGAGCTCATGTATGATGTATCAAGGCACTCATTGTCCTGTCAGTTTGTTCAACAACGATATCAATATTATATTCAGAATAATGAAGTCAAGAGCAATTTATCAAGTAACTGCTTCAGCACATGTAAAGTGACCTAGAATCCTATTGTGTTCCTCTATTGTCTCAGTAAATTGTAATGTCATTCCATTAACAAGGTTCATTGGAGTTTATCATTTTGTTAAAACACCTCCTTACCACTGCTCTGAAATACTATAGTTGAGCTCAATTCATTTATAAATGAATACGAAGCCTGGAGTTTAGTTTGTTCAGCTTAACTCTATTTCGGCGAGCTTTTTAAATAGTTCCGAGTTTAATTTAACGCCGAACAGCATTTAAAGGGTTATTTCTGTCGATGCACATTTTAGATTAAAACCAAATATTGTAAAAAAGTAGTTTTGAGAAAAATTTAAATTTAATTGTTTTAAAATCAATCAGTTAGGCAGAAAATAAGCTGTCATATTTCATTATATGCTTTTGATCACTTTTCTTTATTTACTTGATTGGTTAACATTTCAAAACGTGTGAACCATGCAAAATGATAAATCATTTTTGTTTTCACGAAATTTTTAATTTTATCTCTAAAGTCGATGCTTCGATTTTATCGTGATATAAATCTAGATAATTAAGTGGTGTGACAAAAAATGGAGGCGTGATATGTTTTCGGGCCGTCGACTCTTATAAAACTAGATGGTAATGAATGAACACAGATAAGGAAAGATGAAGAGGATGGGTTCAGAGGACAGGGGACACGTTGGCCCTTTGTGAATGAACATTTTCGATGTCCCAGTGCGTCCGTGTGTGAGTGAGAGGCACTTGTTTTGCGTGTAGCCAGGCGTGTGTGACAAAGGTCGTTGATGTAGAATAGCTTTAAGATTTTTTGTGCATCGTCACTTTGTAATAGCCTTTTAAAAGGGTTCAACGCACAATGACGCTATAATGTCTTAAATTAAATTTGAGTGCACATTAGTTACAACTGATTAAGCACTATAAAAAAAAACATCTCGAACCAAATAATAATTATGGTTTCCTAAACCGAAGCTTTTATTTCTTTTAAAATGGGCCATGAGAAGACGAACGTACAAAGACTTAATGATGATAATCAAATATGCAAACGAAACAGTAGGTAGTACAAACTATTTTTCACGTCAGCAAAGTACTGCTTATTAAGTAGTACTTTATTAAATTGCATGAAATTGTATGCAACGAGTCATTAAACAACTTGTATAACCCTAAAATTATACATAAAACTTCATATGTCAGTAATTAGTCGAGTTTTGCTACATTGTTTAACGATACGTAATATTCCTTCCATTGCTTGGCTATAATAATTGGCTTCTTATTATTTAACTGGAATATAAGTGGCCTATCATCACCTCATTTGGAAATTAATACGTATTAGCTATGATTAAAACTAACTGCTTGTTGCATTTGCAAAGACACGTGGTCGATCCGAGTGAGGAATCGTATGTTATTGGTTGTTGCGCTTGGAAACATTTCATGTTAATACACGACTCTAGTGTTAGCACATAAAAGGAACTATTATTGTTAAATTTTAAAGAAAAATTGTTAACTCAGGATCTATAGAGTTTAATGTCATTTGGTTTTTGGTTTAATATAGGCAAGTCTTTTGCTTTTTCGCATGATCGAAGATTTCTGAAAGTCCTGCTTCAAATTCACATATTTCTTATTTAAAAAGCAAACAAAAACAATATAGGTAGGACGCACATATTTTACACTAATAAAGTCTAAAATAAAGACTGGTACTAAGTAGGTACCTAAATATAGCTGTCGGAATCACATATCTGCAGGGATTAGCTCTGCTAACACGAACTACACCGGCACATTGATTAAATTGTGATTAATTATTTAGTACATCGGTGCGCCTCATTAGTCTCTGAGCAAAGGGGGTTGGCTATCCAGTTAGGTTACAAAGTTTGACGAAACCTGTGCGAGCTCTATATTTAGCTCTATCATTCATACATTGTAGTATTTTGGTAACAAACAACTATATAATTTATTACCACTGAAATGAAAATAATTTAATTTAATTTCAGTCTTGAAATATTTGTATTAGTCCAGGGAAGATGTAAATGGTGAAAAAAATAACTTAAAAGGAGTCTTGATTACATATTATGATTTTTTTACAGAGAAAATTGCAAAATAACCCCGAGATCGGGTACTATGTGGGTGAAACCGCAGGAAACAGCTAGTGGGAAATAACTGTAAATCGAGCTATTTCATTGAGACTTAAATAAAAAATCGAATATATTAAAAAAAAAAATTAAAGCAAAGTGGCATAGTTGCAGTCAAATAATTTAATTTTCTCAAAACTGTTTGATTTTCGGCATGCTCCACTTGCTTATCTATTCGTCAATAAATGCGCGATCCATTGCTAACGATGACCGATAGTCTTCGGTAAACAAACATTTGTAGAGATAACTCAAGAATTATTTGGGTATCGGCAAAAGTCAATGCTGTCCGGTGATTTATAAGATTGAACATTTCTACTGTTATAAATTAGACTTAATATTTTGTGAAGCGATTAAATGGCCGGTGCAGTAAATTCACACTGAATTGCTAGGTCTATCTTCACATAAATACCTACACACTTAAGTCGGTACCGAAGTAACTTTTTTTATCTCAACCAAGTTATTTTGAGTCAAAAGTCCTTTCTGACGTCACTGAAAACCAGGGACCGGCCGGATACTCATTGAAAGGGTTTTTGAAGGGGTTTTTTTAAGCGCTTCAAGAAAAAACCCTATGACATATGTTACACCTTCGAACGGGTTACTGGAACCCTGTTCTGAACAGGTTACCCTTTACTACCCTGTAACACTGTAACAGGGTAACCCACTCCAACCTAAGACAATGCAATATGCACTCTTTATCATAGACATTAGTTTGAAAATAGTATAACCACGAGCGCACGTGACATCTTACCGCCCAGCGGCGCCATTGTTGCATTTACCGAGCGACTTGTAAACATGGAATAAAAATCATTGTAGATATGATCTTACAGTTTAATTTTGCTTGTCGCACTTTTCAAACGTTGTGATATATATTTTTCGTGTCTATACTTGTAGACCAGGGTCGATAATTTTTAAAACCAAATTAAAAAATAGTAGGATGAAACCCATTAGAAAAGGAGGGGAATATTATAAAAATGAAAGGAAAAATAATTTACGGGTGATCTGAGGTCGGGAAGGGGGTGGGAGTGACGTTTGAAGAGTAAAAAACGGTTTTTATCAATTTCCGGCAAAACTAAAATTCGTATCGAAAAAAGTCAAATGGCAAAGTTCTAAAAGAAAAAGATCTAAAACTTTTGTGTTTACATTTTTTTCACATAACGTCAAAATTTATGTGAAAAATCTAAAAAACCAAGATTGTGGTTTTTTATTTTTATCTTTTACCAAAATTTATTTTTGTAACGAAATTTGGTGAAAACTTACTTTTTTGTGTCCCAAATACGCTGTAATTTATTTGATTAAAAATATTTATTTTTTCACCTTATTTTGAATTAATATAAAAAAACACTCTAATTTTCAATCGAAAATTCACCCGTCAAATCTTCTCAGAAAATGCAAAAAATGAAAAAAAAACTTGTATTCGATTTTTTTTTTAAATTATTATAAATAATTTCATCTAAAAAATTTGATCTCATTTTGTGTTCAATAGACCAATAATCGAGGAAGGTTTTAGGCTAGGTATATAAAATTACGCTGCAACTAATAGGAGCGAAGACTTAATGGAAAATGTGGCAAATACGGGGAAAAATATTAATCTTCGAGGGGTTTCGTTCAAAAATTCCTAACTTATATCTTCTAACCACGCGGACGAAGTCGCGGGCAACAGCTAGTTACCTATATGACGTTTCGCGCGTAGGTAGTTTGTCCGAGAGGCGCGACGCGTCGGCGATAGAAGAAAATCAGCCGTAGTCTTAGTAAAGCAATGAGGGGCCGCGAGGGTGCAAGTATGCAGCTCAAGTTTAGTGGGTAATTCAGGGTAACACGAATAAAAGCCTTTCGTGAAGGTAACCACTTCAAAGGGTTAAGTTATTGAAGGGGTTAACCCCTTCACGTGGTTACCATAATGAAGGTGTTAACCATTTCGCTGGGTTTCGAGGATGTAACTCGAACAAAAGGTAACACTGCGATATGAGTTACCCCGTGTACGGGTTACCCTGTCAAACGGCTTAACTCTAAAGTGGGGTTGTCCGGTCCCTGCTGAAAACCTAAACGTCTGCCCACGAGCAAGCAGACATTTTTCTGGTTTTGTTTTATCACACATTTACATCTTATCTTTAGAATCAAACCTTTTTAAAATGTAATTCTTAACATTAGCTGCGATTTTTTAACACAACCGCTTTTTTAAGGCGAGCATGTTGCATTTTATTTTGTATTTTTTAAATAACCTTGGCTTGTTGGCTTCGAGTGCGATTTTGTAATAATATGTAGTCCATAGAATCGAATATTTTCTTAGCGAGTGAAGACTCATAGTCGTTTCATCTACAGTTTATGTCCACCACTTGATACTACCAGGGGGCCTACTAACGTTCTTTAAAATAATATTATCAACATCTGTGGATGCGTGACAGCGCACTTCATGGCGTCTTTCTTCCACAACTGCAAAATATACGAAGGCTCTAACGCTACCTTTAACTAGATCAAACTTTTAGAGACGCTATTCTACAAACAATAATACTTCAATTACTAGTATTTATTTCGTTAGCATTACTACCAGAAATTGTAAAAAGCACAAGTTGAAAAAATGCAAAAGAGTTTAAGTTGCGGTTGTCTCTAATTGAGCTATGTAGATATAGAAACATTGATCTAAGATTAGGTATAACGCAGCTTCTAATTTGAAAGCGGATTTCAATGTTCAATTAGTTAAACTGTAGGTACCGACTTGTAGTCCCATTGTCGACCTGCTCGTGTTCAACTTAGCTATGTACATTATCTATATCAACTAATCTCCAATTATAATTCGTCAGTGTACAGTAACCGGGACATTTCCACAAATTCTCTGATCCAAAACTGTGAAGCGACACTGTCTGCCCTCCTTAATATTATAATCTTATTCTAAACACAGAATATATTAAGAAGGAGTCAACCCAAGTTGTTGCGGACCATCTTGGGGTGAAATATATTTTGGTAATTTTTAAATCTATACTTCTATACTAATATATAAAGCTGAAGAGTTTGTTTGGTTGAACACGCTAATCTCAGAATCTACTGGTTCAAATTGATTATTTTTTGTTGTTGAATAGACCATTCATCGAGGAAGATTTAAGGATATATACCATCGCGTTGCGACTAACAGGAACGAAGATAAAATAGAAAATGTGGAAAAACAGGGAAAATTATTCAACTCCGAGGGCTTCCGTTGCATGCGCTGTGAAAACGGTTCAAGATAAATAAATAAATAATGCGGACAACATCACATCTTAACAGATCTTCTAACCACGTGGACGATGTCGCGGGCAACAGCTAGTTCGGAATTAAGCTACGGTAACAATATATTATCATTTTTCTAATGTCCGAATATTAATATGTTGTATTAAATTTCTGAAACATTATTTGTCAGCGCGTCAACAAACTTTATGGCTGAGAACAAACCGTTGAGTAACGCGGCCAACTAACGACGATATTTTACTGTGATTTATTTATATTTCGCATTCCTTATAGTACTAGTAAACTAGACAGCAGAATTCGATACAGCGTCTTAACTCTTCAGACATATTTTAATCGGTTTTAAGGTATTCTAATTCGAGCGTGGAAACAAAATAGGAAATGTCTCCTTGTTATAACGCAACGCAACTTCATAACGCATAGACGAACTCATCTTAACTTAAATTAAACTAAATTTATTATTCTTACCATCATCCATTACAGATTCGTATCGACCGTGAGATCGAACTAGTATCTTTAATAACAGTTATTCGGTAAGATAAAGTGACAGCAATAATAAAATGTCGAATCGAATAGTTTTTAGGTTCAATCTATAACGGTGATAATAAAACAGCTATAAACATTTACAGACCCTTACAAACAGATAAAAAGTCCAACACAGGATGTAATCAAACCACCGTACTATTACATACTTCATTATATAGTTAATTATTTGTTGAGTTTCTTGATCTAATCGCATAATGTAATCCTGATTGTTTTAATTTACTTTCATAGGCAAGAAGTTTTTTAATAATGCGATCCTGATTATAGCGTATCCGGAGTACTGACAGCGAACTTTCACAAATATTGGCGATGATGGCAGATACATTGATAGATTTCTCTCTATATGCGTCAATTTCATTGATTTTTAGCGCATGGATTCCGAGTAATCGAGTCGTGTTTTCAAACAAAGAGATTTTTGTGCTACTGGTCGTGTTAGCATTAAATAAATAGTTGTTGAATCCTGATGAGAATCAGGTTAGGCATTAGTACATTGAGATATAGTTTATAAATATCAAAATAAGACAGAGGCAGGCAACTTGTCTATCCTCAAATTAAATTAATGCATTCTAATTAACTCGACGTTTACGAAAACATTATTTACAACGAACATGGTATGGGGTACACAAGATAGCATTGCAACGCTCAAAACGTAGGGGATAGATAATTCTAAACCAATTAATTCACCGCGATACAATCCACTCTTTCGTTTGTCGAGTTTATTTATAGTGCCCGAATTGATGTAGGTACTTACCTAGTTACAGGCCTACTTGTACGCTAACTGTGTTGTCTTTGCAGTTGGTCTGAGGTATTAATTTAGCGAACAGCGACAGTTGCGTAACGCTAAACATACCTGGGAAGAACCTATGTAAACACGAACTAGATTGCTTCCGAAATCTGTTACCTACTTCCAAAATCTGTTTGCTTATCCACACCCCGGTACGCCGCGCCGTCGTATTAAACAAATACAAGACTAATAAACCTCAGTTTACCGGGTGTCGTATCAAACGGGACCTTTGTTTAGTGGGTTTGTAGATGCCTAATGAATCGCAAATGGCGTTTGTAAAGGATAGACGCTTTGTCATTTAGACGTTGTTTGTTACTATTTCATTATCACGTCTTGATGTATACCTGTATGGGTATTACATTAAAGCTAGCCTATTGGTTATAGGTCGTCCTGCTAAATCACATAGAACTGACCGATATCGGACACGGCTCCTACAAACTCTTGTAAGCAAAGTAAATTCAAAAATATTCATTATTTCATTAAATACAGATACTAAACTTATTTTCATCTTAAAATTCTTAATAGAAAAAGATGCTCTTACTACTAATTTTGATGTTTGCTATTATTGTTGATATAGGCATCTTATGCATGACCTAGTTATAGTTAATCTTGGTAATGTTAAAGGATTATATAACAATCGATATGACTAGGAACTGATACTTACATGACACTTAACATTCGTGTACTATATCATGTCTAAGTATGCTTGATTTGCCGCCAGACCACTGAATGTGAAATTGTACAAATCAATTAAGCAATACGGTAATGTTCTATTCAATACATAGAATATTATCGACTAAGTTACTATGTACCTTTAATTATAAAACCCTATGTCCCCTTTTATGACCAATATTAAGGACGAAACCTCAAAGTACAAACAAGAAACATATATAATTATATACCGATTTCCAGTAAAGTGATAATTGTCAAAATGAGCATTTCAACGAAAGCTCTCCTTTACGAATACACAAACAGTCGTAATTGTAGTGTAAAGCTTAGTATCGATGGGTTAATAACGCGATATCCAGAATACATGACACAGGACAGGTACAAGCAGACAATCAACGCCACGTGCAGATTTTCCCATAGGATCTCGTGACATGTAAATGCATTTCTGGGGAGTTCGTCTTGGAAAGCTCTTAGCGTTTCACAAACATATCTATACGCGACGTATATCGCTATGTGAAACTTGCATGCAGAGTTCTATTTCAGTTTAAAATTCCTTTTCAATTCGTACGATATGAACCCGTGTTTTTTTTGCTCGCTCCCGAACCGATTCAAGTTTTTGTTTGTTTAGGCCTTAGCCTATTGTATTTTTGTTGAAATGATTGATTGCTATAAGATTTGTTTTAAGTTATAGTGTGAAATGCGTTTTGATTATGGATATTATCGTTATGCGGAATTCGCGGTCGTTGAATCGAACTGAATTAGCGGAATTAGATGTTAATACAGTGATAATAACCAGGTATGTCAAAATCTATCTTGTTGATGAAAGCTTTTTCAGGGGATGGGAGGATTGATGGTTTTTTATTGAGTAACATTTACCACTTGGTAAATCTACCTTTAAACTACTTGCAACAAGAAGATATTGTTAAATCATTTGCTATCCACCTATTCGCCTACTGCCTAAACGACACATCTAAGCAATTACCAGCTCTATCTTAGTAAAATTTGGAATAGATTCTCTCCTCCAAGACGTACCGACGGTACCTTCGAGAATTGTATGTATGCAGATTCCCAAATACTCTGGGCTCAATATAGTTCCGCTAATCTGATCGTGGTTTGGTTAGTTCTATTTTAGAGGATTCGTAGTTTGATAGTAATTATAACAATCAGAACAACACTAATAGAACGAAAAGCTGGACGATTGTTCTACTATAAAGTGACAAAACTGTTAATTGAGGTAAAATACTTTTCAGCAATAGCGAAAAAATATCTATTTATCTTTATATCAATAATTTCCTCTGGTACGTAGTCCACCAATTAATCGGCTAAGTAATAGCTAAAAACTAGAAGCAAAACTACGTTAAGTTCTTGACTCGACAAACCACGCAAAATTTTCGAATGACTTTCACCGTTGGGTAAAATAAAAAAAGAGGTGTGTCAATGAAAACGTCTGTAAACACGCTGACACGTGTACAACAGATACAAACTCAAGTGGTTGATAAGATGTTTCCGCCATATCCGGACTTTTAACGCATTTTTTAGACCCTTAAGTGCCTCAAACCGCCTCAAACTGATTAGCTCTCCAGCCCTTACCCGAATCAAGTAGCTTGCAGATGTTTGTTTGTTTATTTATTCTTGCGAAAAGGACAAAAAACCCTTCAGGCCACGTTAAGTGTCTGTTTAATTAAATATAAAATTAAGGTTCTTCTTGTATACTAAATAGGCATGCCTTTCCAGGTGTCATCGCTCCGAATGTTATTTTAAATCATTTTATTTCTAGTAATTTTTCGTAATAAAATTCTGCTCATGCACTTTATTACCTGCTGGTTGGCAGCTGGCAGATATTACTCATGTATGGTGTAAAAGCTAACACGATACATCGAGTTAAAGAATTGATTGATGCGATGTTTTTCGACCAAAAACTTAATTATAGACCGCATTCCATTATTTGGCAATATATCTACTTCAGATATGAGTGTACAAACAAAGCGCTGCTGATAATTGTTTTTGTATTCCAAACAACTCATAACTCAATGCGATCACTGATGTATTTAGTAAAGATCTTCATGAATTTATCGTGCGAGACATCATAAAAAGTAATTTACGAGTATTTGACTATACATCCCTATTGCTCATCTATTTCTGATCCAGTAGCTATCTAAATTTTTATGAATAATAACCCTGAACGTTTTTCTCCAAAATTATATGTCTTGAATAAATAATAACTATAAAGAAATGTGATTATCTGATTATAAACAAATGTAGGTCGAATTCTCGCTGTAAACGTAGTGTGCGCAGTGATTAATGACGGCAAGCTTTTTAACGACGAAAAAATAGTGTTTTGTTTTAAGATAATGAGCGTTAAGTTGATAAATAATTAATGGGTTTGGGCTCAAGATGTAACGGCCAGCACACTGTTTTTGATAAATTAATAAGGAGAGTTGATTGCAATTTTGTTAGAATTTAATAAGTGACGGAGAATTTTGACACTGGTTCGCTTTACTTACATCTTTTTTGAGCATAGTTTCTGTTCTAATATAGCAAAATTTTCATATAAGTAGCCTAATCTGTCCAACAGACATAGACTTAGTTAGCCACTATTAATGAAATTAAATAATTTATTTTGCAAATAGGATAGACGTTATCACTTTAACATGTCATGTTTTTAAACTTGAGTCGGCATTTCCTAGCTGACTACCCTGCGAAGATACGTCGAAACAAACTCAGAGGTCATCTTTTAAAGTCCAGATTATTATAAGTAATTGATCAAATGTTACATAATTATCTAAAAACGCTTATTTCATTGGTTAGGTAACACAATAGGTATTGCATAAAGCAGCTTACACAAAAAATATAATATATTCAATCATGACATATTTTAATTCCAAGGTCTGTCAAGGCCTTTTTTTCTATTGCTTATATCTTTTGAAATGTCAATTTATAAAAATAGTAAAGACTGTGTTAGTATTTGTAATTGTGTCCACAAAACTGTTTTTTTTCCGTTGCCAACAATCAATATTTTGAGAAGGTTGAAATGAAAATACATTTTCCATTGCCGGAAAAAGTACAGTTAGGATAATACGAAAATAGATACAGATTTGTAGATTGATGTATTATAAATAATGGATGTTGACTAATTAGATAGTCTGTTAAACCATCCTAATGATAGCGATATAAAACGGAAAAATATATAGAACACATTTACGTTGTAAATTTTTCTTGATTTTTTCGCATTTTTTTCGTAATTTTCCGTTGTTCTAGCTAGCACAAATATTGTACCTATGTAGGTATTATAAAATAAATCTGTGCCCACTTCATTGTGAGTGTGGGGAGGTAGTTTCCCAGTTAAGACCCTGTCTGACAGCCTGCCACTGTTTGTCATTCTGTGGCGCATTCAGCGGTTGCGGTGTGAATATTGACGGGCCCACTGTAAATTGACGCAAACAATCGTTCTTTTTTAAACATCTGTGTATTTAGGAAGCGTTTTTTTTTTTGTTAAAACTGTATTATCTCAAGCCTACAAGTTACACATTTACAATTCAGTGGCATGCGAGTGTTCACAATTACTAAAAAAGTTAAACTCTGTTATCAATATTGTACAATCAAAGGCAGATTGTATTTGCAGTAAAAAAAAATAGTTGAATTTGGATATTTCCAAAAAACATCATTGTGTTTTGTATGTAAAAAGTAGAACTCTCCAAAATCTAATATCAAATACCGACAAACGACAACGGCTATTATCAACAAAAATGGCGTCGGTGTGCGTCGGACCACGCACTGGGAAGACACGATAAACGGTCGGTGGGCAATTCAGCTCGTGCCTATTCTACAGGCGAATTCAATTAACTGTACAAGGCACGGGAGTAATAAATTCTCTAAACAATCAGAATTCGAGCCCTGGTAATATGTCCGTCCGGTTGCATACGCATTGCGGCCGTGGATATGTTTAATCAACGAATAAACACGATGTACCAGCGACGGTTCCGAGCCGACACATGTATCTATGTGCGCGCACCCTTTTTTCTGACCGGCCGTAAAAAGGTTTATGTGCCCATTGTTGCTGGAAAGATTACTTTTTGGCATTTATTCAGGGAGAGTTAATTAATGCGAATTACAAATGGCTGGTTATAGCTTCTGTACTTTTTTTTGTTCAAAATGCCTATTCCCTGCTGTAGAACCGTAGTAGGCAGGGGTCGTTATTAATATTTACTGCGTTTTTTGTTCTATCTGTACGTATTTTGTTGTTTTTCGCGCAGTTTAAAACTCATAAATCCGTGGATCCAATCTATTTTTTTCACGTTTAATACTTGCAATTATTTAATAGAACAGCGATCATTATTCCGCAAAAACAAGCGTAAGTAAATGAACGCAATAAATAAACAAACCTACCATGGTATACGCAACTAGGAAGTTTATAAACGCCCGTTACAACGGGGTGTTGTGTTCATTGCGGGGGGTGGGACCTAAAGCGCATCTCCACAAAAACAAAATACATCTCTTAACAAACGTTACACGCTAGCAATACATTACCACTACACAGAACCCTTTATCCATATCTCGGCTGGTACATATACCTAATCAAAATGTAACAATAGGATTACTCACGTAAGCGGATTAATGCCGCTCTCCTAATTTATATCCGCGACTAGAACACCGACGAATTTCCTTGCTATTCTAACAAGACTTATGTGTTTTTTAGTTTAGTGTTTGTTGATGTTGTCGTGTATAGTTGTAGGCGTAGTAGACGATATTAACACGACGGCGGTGCGGCGGGCGGCGGGCAGCGGCAGAGCGCGTGGCGGGCCATTGTTCGTGCGTGGCGGGTCGCGAACCGCAGCCTCTCGTCTCCTTCGTTAACAGCGAATCGATCCGCGGAAAAACCTCTTTAGCTGTTAATTCAGGCTTAATTAACGTTTGTACGAGTCGCAGTCGAGACGCCGCCGCCGCGACAAGCGTATCGCTCCACCGATTCCGTTATCTGATCCATCGTAAAAATTAATTACGTACACATGTTCATAAATATCTAAACTGTTAGCATTTACGGCCAACGTTCGCCTCGCCGGTTCACGCGAACGCTCACGCACCTACTGTTGCGTCCGCGTAATTAGTGAGCCGGGGCAAAAACTAAACATGTCAACCACTACTTTATTTAGTGTTACTTTTTGTATTACTTCCTGCCGTGAGAGTGAGACGCCTGGGCGCTCTCCGATATTCTAAAAATGCAAAATTGGCTCAAATTGCTTGTTATTAACGATGACAGATGTCTTGGCGCCGGCCCTGCGGGTGTGTCAGTTTTAAATACGACCTTGTATCCTTGCTTTAGGGCCGTGTTTGTAACAAAGTAGAGTCCTAAATCTCGAGTCGACTGATCGGATGTGTTGATACTAGAGCTATGGATATGCAATTAGTGACACAAACTTTGTTTTTTGTTAACAGCAAGGAAAGGTGAGATGTTGAGATATCAAACGATGTAATAGCAATATGAATTGGACATTTTTCTCGATAAATATTAGGATTACCTTTTCGATTTAAGAATTAAGTGGATAAATGAATGATAGATATAAGTTGATTGAGTAAGAGTCGTTCAGACTTTAGTAAATCTTGTTCTTATTAGAATGTTTTAAACGTAAACTGTAATGAAAGTAAAGAGCAAGTCGGACTTGCGACACTGAGGGTTCCGAACAGGTAGGCTAAAGATAAAATCGGTTCACATCAGCTGGGAGCCAAATAGATTTGTACCCACTCTCAAAATTATTTGTTACCCAACAAATGTATGACCGGAACAGCCGTTGCCTTAAATCTTTATTTTTAATGTTTATCGTTACAGCTTAAACAGAAATACGTCACCAGTTAAAAGTTCAACTGCAGCTATCACGATTCTTGAGATATAGCCTGGAGGAAGACGGACGGGCAGGCAGTGGAGTAGTACCTCAGTAATATGGGTCATTTTTTAAAGGCAGAAAGCTAAAAGGACGTACGTCATACATATGATTATTCTTCTAGAGTTGCAAAACATCTTTCACCCTACTTGACTAAACGTTACAATATTATTATCTATTGAGTTATTACCTGCGCAAACAACAAGCTGGACAATAAAGGCAAGCATGGGAAACATAAATTACTCGAAAGGGAAATAAAATAGTAAACGAGGCTAATAAACAAGTCATTTAATGAATAACGCTGTATTATACTTGTCTTAACCGCTTTACTAGAATAAAAACCCACACAAAAAATGTCAGTGATATACAAATTTCCGAATTTCTCTGCCGGAGAATCAAACTTTATTCCACTATTGTGCCTGAGGCATCTCGCGTAAAAAGGTCTGCGTCATTCGGGATAAAAGGGATAAATATTCAACCCCTGTATCAAATTTCGTCTAAATCGTATGCGATCAGCAGCCGCCGAACTTCAAAATATAAAAAAAAATACAATTTCTTCAAATAATATTGAATTGGAATGCGATCAGTGAATACTTTACTGTTCACGAAATACAAGCGTTTAGTATGTCAAATAATTCGTAGTCGAATATTTTTTGAAGTAAGTAAAATGTAAAGATGTAAAAATTCGGACCAATGGCTCGACGAATCGTGACAGTCCTTTAGAAGATTGACGTGGTCATGAACACTGTTGGCACCTTGCCACTTGAACAAATATACTCTGTTAGTTATACAACCTACATATTTTACTCTATTATATAACCATGAAGTGAATTTACTTGTTAAAGTTACTTATCGAGCATATAGACACTGAATCCTCTAGTTTTTAGCAGCATTTTTTATTTTTAGTATCTCTTGATAAAAAGGTGCTTCACTCAAACAGGTACCGTTCATCGTAATTATATAAACCGACGCCATGATATCTTAGGAAAAGGTTAGATAGGTAAGAAAAAGCATTATTTATAGCATTTTTTCTAAAATTTTAGTGCAGAAATATTGCTGCTAGCAAAAACGTTTGAAAAAAAAATCCGGAATAAAACATACATAGAGTTGTACCGATTTGGTGCAAAACAACAGCAGTTTCAGTCTGCATGCAGGTTATGTTTTAGCTTTAGAAAATAGCTTTCTATTTATGTTACTGTGATTTCAGCCGCAAATGTGGTCACGTTATCTGTCAAAACATGCTTGGTCTATAGGAATGGATCCATGAATAGTTCAGCTGCCCTTCACTGTTTTCGAACTGATTTCAATGAGTTACATTTGATGCTCATTATAACTATCTCTATTATCTCTTCTCTAATGTATGAAATTCCCGTGTAACGATGTTAGTTACCGTACTCCTCCGAAACGGCTTTACCGATTTTACTAAATTTTATATGCGTATTCAGTCTGAGAATCTACATATTTTTCATACCCCTAAGTACTAAGGGCTGCTCACAGTAAAAAAAATATTTTATTTTTTGGACAAAATTTATAATGTGGCATTACGTTTGCTGGCTAGTCTTCTAGTAACTAATAAAAAAATGCATGGACGATAAAAAGCAAGTGAAAATCATAGTAATGAATGAAATTAATCTTCTTGCTAAATTATAGTTTATTAAGAAGATGCGAATTTATGTATGTTGTTAGACAGATCACATATGGACCCAGATCTCCAAATACATTTCGTCATCATTATGCTTTTTTTTAACGTTTAATTGGTATATTGATCATCACTTCAAAATTTAATGGGATTTAAAATTGAAATCTCACTATAAACATGCTCCTGACTATATCAAGCGTACAAAATTAACAGTGTCAGTGGTGTCTTAGAAAGAATAAGAAACTATATAATAGCTTTAAAAATGTCACACTGGTATGGTGCCTGAATTGGAATCGAACCTGAATCTCTCGCAAACAAAAACATAGAACCACAAGCCATAAATAAATCGCTATTATTCACTTGTTAAAAAAAAAACTGATAGTATTTTGTTGGTATCTTTACCAGACGTAGAGTCATGTGATCTGTGATGTCAATATTAGAATGTTTAGATTTTTGATAATCCTAAACACTCAAATATTCCATTAATTAAATTCTACGTATGAATGTACTCAGATTTTATACATTAATAAATATTGATTTACTCACGCCGGCTGAGTATTCCTTCCTAAGAAATTAAATCATAGAGAGTTTTTTTATTCATACTGAATTGCTGTGTTATGTGGACCCATTAGGTATAATTATGAAATAAATTTTATATTCGTATCTATTGCAAGCAACCATTTCGCACAGTAAAAATGAATAAACCTGCCAGTTCATAGTACTTAAAACATTAAATTTAGACATTTCAATTAATATTGCCCCATTAATTATACGTAATTAACAATAATTAACATAGCATTAATAATTTGAAAATTAAAAACCTGTGTGTTCTTCTTATTATGTGTTTATTACAAATTGGTAGTTAATTCAGTCAAAAGGAAATTAATTCAGGTAACTGTTATTAATGAAAATGTGGTAAACTTTTCGATTAAAGATTTTTTCTCTCAGTTTTAACATTCCGGTCATTGTTAATATTATATAGTGTGTTATATTTAGTGTTTAATAACAAAGCAGGGAGGTTTTCTTTAACTAGTTAAAGGTCCAAAATCTCTTCTTTGAATATTGTAGAGCGCCGTCGGTTCGTAACGATAAGAGTCTCTATATCAGCATTTATGTCAAAATTCAAGTCTTGTTTAAATTACGAACTGTTGACCAAATTTATACTTTATACACCTGAAAAAATACAGATTTATATTCCTTAATTAACTCCATTTTTATATATTCTGAGTTTACAAAATAACTTTAAATCATTACTAGTTTTGCATAGCGTAGGCTCTATTCATTTCCATTTGCTAAACAACTGAATACAAAATGGACTCACTCCGCCGCCGCCTTTACTTGTATTATTTCCAGCTGTCACAAGTTTTTGCGATCGCATTTTAATTTAATCGACAAACATATTTTTTAAACGTTTTTGATACATTATCTGCGACCGATAACTATGAAAGACCCCGCCGGGATAACTGTGCTAACAAGAACTTTAAAGTTGAATTTACGATAGCACAGTTCGCGAACATTGAACGAACCCATCTGCTATTCAATCAACCGTAAGCAGGGTACTTTATTAATTTGTTTATTTATTTAACCTATAAATGGATTATTTATTTTTTAATCTTCTGTTTATGTTGTAATTTCATCTTTAGAAAAGCCCTTGAAAATTAGATTATCTATTTGAATTAGAAAATATGTTCGTTTTGGTGATCTCATAACTGGGAGGCAGTGAGAAAAAGACTGTTTAAATATTTTTAATTTATAAAATGAAATGCTGCGGGTCCTATTGTTCTTCACTTAAAACTTGTTGTTGAATTGAAGGTTTCAAACTTAAAAGAGCTCTTGTTTTAAGTTTCCTGAAGCGCATTACTTAGAACACTGTCGTCTAAATGTACTTAAATAAAATAAAAGTAAATAAATTGTGTCTATGAGGATAAGAGCTGAATTGCGTTATTTATTTAACCATAACCCAATTATCGAAGAACTTTATAGGCCATTGAACGTCACTAAGTTTTTCGACCAGGTAAAGTGAAACCGGCTGGCCGGTTGCATAGCTAGTAATTTATAAATTAGAAGTAAATACGTATGGAGGACTGACACTAATAGCTAACAAGCCATACCATATTAAAGTAGTTTTTATATTTCTCGGTTACTAATTAAACATTTAATTATCCTGGCTCATGAAGTTTATGTTTAATCGTTTAGACATTACTTTATGCCCAAGTATTGGTAATTTAAATGGTCAACAGTGTAATTTGCGGCGCTACCATATAAAATGCGTATTCTATGTTTTAATTTCTGGAATAAATACTCGGTGGTTAATTTGCAGATTATGTTGAGTCGTCTGTGTATCTAGATAGACGTCTGTGCATTCTTTAACGTTATTAAAAACCAACTTCCTTATTATTTAATGATAATAGTATGAGAAACGACTTGTGTTGTTTGCTGGTATGAGGTATTTATTTGCTTATTAGATTAAGCACTTGCATATGTCTATATTTTCTTAATCATTATTACTTGATTCCGTCGCAATATTAATAAACAAAAATAAATTCCTTTTTTAATACCTTTTACTATCCAAAGAAGAAAGAAAAATTGTCGGTAAAGCTATTGATACCTAAATTTGGATTTGATATACGTATAAACACATAATTTTCATAACATTCCATTTAAATAAATGACTGTAAATGAAAATTATTATACCTATCGAATATTTACCTAAGGTTAAAGCCATATTATGGAATTGTAGGCTATATTATAAAAAATATTTAAAAACTCGAGCAACTTATTTATGTAGCTTTCGCCAGGTGTAACTATAATGCACTCGGTAATTATAACGCTGGAACCAAGTCACGAAACTAACGAATTTAAACATAAAATTAAAAAAATTCCGAACTTTAAACTTACCTTAATTTCTAGCATACCTTATCTATTCAAAATCGTACGAGTTTTTAGAAATTAAACTTTTTATTCGTTTATTATACGTTTTTTTTTACAATTAAATATAGATCCTACAATAACATAAATTTTATCATTGTTGTCATTTTTTTTTTGTATATCTGAAAACTTCAATTCTGTGGAATAATAATGTTTACTATAATGTTTTCAATACTTACTAAAAATTATATCTACAAAAATTAGATTTTCAGAATACCTACTACGTCTATATCTGCAAAAAAAACCACTATATTAACTAAAATATCAGTTTATTACTATAAATTAAGCCAAAAGACGAAAATGCAATAAAAAGTTTGTAGAAATAAGGTTTGTTAAGATGAGTTTGATATCGGTTAGCTAATACGGGTCCCGGAGTAGAATAGCGCCACCTGTGTAGCGACCTCTAAATCACTTCAGAAATGTCTCCGCTCCGCACTTACTGTATTTCAGTTAGTACCGTCACTTTCCGTAGTCGTAGTCCCCCACATAAATATATTATATCCATAGCTGCCATGTTTTGACGTTTTTGTGCTTATTTTTAATGCTCTACATTAAGTTAAAAGAGTCGTATACTATTTGTTCAATTAAATATTAGAGTAAACTAGTCAATCTAGTCGCAAGTAATTTGTTAAAAAAACCAATTCATGTACGTCACTTAGGTACAGTTATTTAATTCTATTCTTAAATCTTAATTTCTAAGAGTATTCGTCAAGACTGATGTATTTCTTTAAATACCAAATCTACATAATGAAACCTATTTGACTGTTATAGTTCATCTTAAAGGTAAACTTAAAGTTAAGGATTTTGAATAAATCAGGGCCAAGCTGAAATAAAACAAAGACTCTATAAGTTCAAGTAGTTTCAAGATGCTTATACTTATATTATTACATGTTTATCTTGTTTCCAAACTCATGCGATAATATCGTCTTCAATTATTCGTATCCATCTTATTTGCTTGGAGCAACGAGGACAACACAAAGCGACTCTACCCAATATCGTCGCAGGTGGTAGTCTATAAAGTCGATTCTTAACTCTACGTCGCGTTGTTCGTAAATCTGACGAGGTGAAACAACTTGTCCTCGGCCGAGCCATTTTTTGCCACTAAAGATTTGTTTGCCCGCGGTACAGGGCTGGCGGACTGTCTCGACGGAAACCCATAAACATGATCAAGTCGGACCGACTCTGCCGCTTTTTTCCAGCGCCCCACCCGGACGTGGGCGGCCGAGAACGCGTAGGCGGGGACTCGCGCTGGAGGGGATAGCGCACGCCAATCTCACGTCGCGTATCCGTATGGTGTTTCGAAAAGGACAGAAAATTGAGGACGCGGTTGGCGGTCGATATGCGGTGCCGCCCTCGAGGCGGAGTCTAATTGGCCGTCTCCTACGGCGGAGGGGCGTCAGGCGTCGTACGCGCGCCAGTCGGTGTTTAACCTCGAACGCGTAAGGAAGGTACAGGCCGGTCGCACACGAGCACAGGCCCGGCATGCGAAGCGCGCGCGCACCGGCCCGCTGACGCGCAGGAATGGCAGCGCGCCGCGCAGTCGCCGCGCACACAACCAACTGTGATACAATTAATTAACTTAATTTCTTACTAGCAGTAGTAGAAATATTTTTAGGAAACTAATACGTCCGTGCTATAGACTTCGAGAGACAGTGTTTAGTGTGAAGCCGCCCATATGATCGTCCCGATGGCAGCGTATGCGCAATTTGGCTATTCATACCCGCCCGCCTCGCAGGTTAGTAAACAACCTAACATACTTAATAGTTGTCGTACTTCGTGCATATCCTTATTGTAGACCCCTGTGGCTTGGTCCTTTGTCCTAGTACTTGGTACCTACACCTGTCACATACATTCTTTGTGCAATGCCTTTTCATTTTATGGATTAAATTTTATCAATTTTATAGAAATTTCAGTTTGCTTGCCGCACTGGTAAACATGTATTAAAAGTATTTTCTAAAACAGTATTGCACAACAAGAACAATGTGATAACGGGTCTTTCTGTTAGCGTAGATAAAATACATAGCCTGTTAATAATTGATCGAAAATGGTTTGTAGATACATATATACAGTTAATATTATTTATTGTTTGGAACCGCGGAAGTAAGTTTTCGGTGAAGTTTTAAACCAATTAGGTCCCTTGTCAATATGTCATCAATGTATAACATTAGATAGCTGTAAAACAACACTGATGAATGATAAAATATGTGTAGATTATACAGATTAGTTATAAATCTACAATGTCTTAAGTATAAATATGTTGATGCCTACCCTATACCGTGGAAAATGATTTAGCTGCCACAACGACATTCCTTTAAAATTAGATCTTCATTATTTAAGTAGGTACTCAAGTGTTAAACAGAGAAAATTCATCTACATAAATAAGTTCATAGTTTTTCCAATAATTACAGGTAATAAAGTTTAGGCCTACTCGTGGAACGCGATATTGATTGATAAATAAATACACTTACGAACGAATAAGTGAACTGTAAAATATTTGCCTTTCAATATGCCTATTAATAGAGATAGTGAAATAGATTATAAACCCATTTACCATTTATTGTTAGTACAGTACCTTATACTTACACCTATCCCTGTAAACTAATATGTAGGTATATTAATTTATACTTGATTTACTACTTTGTCTGTACGCAAATTTTCAGAAATTATTTATTTACACTTTTATACATTACATTAAATGTACAATGGCGGACTTAATGCCTGAGGCATTCTCTACCAGTCAACCATATTAATACGCAAAAGTTAAAAATAGTATTCTAATGACGTTGTTTCATTGTTCCAATTTTAATCAAATGCATGTCCTCACGCATTTAATCTAGTTATGAATATCTTAAACAAAACATATGTAACACATAACATATATATTTATTTTGTTAACGGCTACTGAAAACAATCAATTTATCTGGTACAATCGATACTTGAGACCACTTACTTAATACCAAGTTAAATGTGAAACTTAACACTACGCGACCTTACTTAAATGAACTAATAGCCGGTTATTTAGAGAGTCGATATTACTATTTGTTAATACGTCTTTATGTCTTAATCTCATTGATCTACTTAGTACGTTTTTGTAGAGTTTGAAATATTGCTTAGGTCTCTACATCTACACTTTTTGATGGCAAGATGATTAGGTACGGTAATAAACTACATGTATAATTGAAAATAATGATTTAGAAGACAGTAGTCACTGTAGAGTACTCCAATCTAAAGAAATCCTTTCCTCATCGTAAAATCCTTTTAAACTTAAATTGTGTAGTTAATTCACTACGCGTAATCTTTATGTATGATTAACATATATAATACAATTAATATATTTAAATTGTGATTTGTATTTATATGTTTCGTAAGTGTTAGGTATTCATGCTCTTTATTTTACTTGGCATTGAAAGTAAATACCTACTTTGTAGAAAAAAAAAACCAAATGAATTCTGCATAAATGTAGAAGAGTATTGATCATTGAATTCACAATTTTATTTAGTTGTTCCACTAGATGGGTGTTAATTAGACACTTGAGAAATTATGTAGAGTTTTGCATGCTGTAGTTGTATATAGTAGTTGTTGTCTTAAAAGTAGTAAATGTTTTGAGTGAATACAAATATCAAAGAGCAGATGATTTCGATATAATTTGTTGCAGATTTCATGGAATCCTTAGGTACTTTCGAGTGTCGGCTGTATCCTTAATCCAGTCTCTACAAAATGATTTTTTTCGACAGTAACACAACACTGTGACAAACAAAGTGACAAATAAAACAATTTACATATTTATTTATGTATGATTGAATTAACTAAAATAAAAAATTTAACATTTTATTAGCTTTTTAAATATGCATTTTGATAAATATCTCGTTTTATATTAACAACGTGTTTAATATGTATATTAGCGATAAAATTCTAATAAATAGATAATATAAAATGTATCAATATGTATACATATATTCATAGTGAACTGCATTGTATTTATTATAATATTTTAAAAGATAGATAGAGATCTAAATTGATCATCATATTCAAGGTGCCAAAAATATAGAGCTAGAATTGTGCTTAGCAGACTATTAGAATACTACCTACATAAATTTTGTGCGAATTCATATTATTTTAAAAAAACAACGCACGTATCATGTTAAAAGGAGGTAGATAATCTGCCAGTAAATTTCGAAAAATTATAGCATTAATAAAAATATGACACTAAAAATTCATTTGATGTAGATCGCCTGACATATAGGTGCCTATTTAAACGCTCAACTATCGCATGAACGAAAAATTTAAAACAGTCCCGCAACAGATAATTGGTCGTCATATTAATATAGTGCTTCATTAATATTACCAGCCAATAAATAACACACGTTCCGTTATTATCTCCTGACATTTTCATCACCTGTTGACGAGGCCGCGCCGTCGGCCCGTCGCCTGCAACTACGAGCAACGCGTAGGCGCAATTAAACGTCTACTTAAAAAGAATATTATCTCTTAAATTAAACTGAGTACGTGTTGATAGTGCACAAATTTCTAAAGCCACTGTAATGAAAAACGTTTATGTTAGGACGTGGTCGCATTACGTAGAGATACGCCTAAAGCTAACTGTTTTGATAGAGTCAAATTGCAGTAAGTGAAAAAATGGATAGAGTCGTGTTCGCAGTTGCCGGCTAAAAGGCTTACGGCGAGCCAGTGGATTTTATTAAGGGTTAGCGTCACAACTGAGCACTTCCGACTGTTGAACTTTAATGATTATTCTATTGAGCAAAACTTCTCTAATAGGTCGTTTATGTTTCTAACAAGAGGTTAATTATAGAAAGATTCGAATACATATCTTATAAGAAATATTATTTACGGTGTAAACCCGTTACAATGCGATTACGCTGACAGGCGATCAAGAGTTGGGAAGATTCTGGAGTATGATCTCTTACTAATGCCGTTCCATTGAATTAAGCTGCTCAACATGCCTTGTATTGGCATGTCCATGACTATGTCAAGTGCGATCTGCACCACACTTTAATATAAATACATATTAAACTAAAATTGCCCTTTGACTTATTTGTCAACAAAGTCAAGAAATTTTAACCTGAAACTATATCAAAAGTATTACGACTCAAATATGTTCTCTTTGATCCGATGAGCACAAATGAAATATGTAGGCATGATTAATTATTTTTAAATCTGAAAGTCACCAGCTTTGATGCAGCACATTTTCAAGGTATGCAAAGTGTTAAGTAATATTAACATTGTTCTAATAAGAATAACCAAACAAAGTTATTGGTCAAAAGTGGGATACATTTATCTAATAAGACTTCGAATACAATATTATTTTGTCTTCGTCTGTCCTGTCTTCCTTAACGTACGTTTATACTGCTTTAGTTATTACGTTTTATACTTTAGTTCCTAGCTACGCCTAAATCACGTCACAATCTGTACTCAAGATTACAAAACCTATTGTACTGATAAGGTAAAATACATAATGCGAACATATCTGTAGCGGCAACAATAAAAGAAGAAATGCTAATCTTTTATCTGAGGCTTACATTAATAATCTGTATATACGAAAATGTAAAAAATAACTTATCAATTATTAGTAATGCAGGTATTAGTGTAACAAACGATTGTTATCAATACTGAAAAATGCCTTTTAGTGCTCAAATGACTGGAATAATAATTAGCGCACCGGGCGAGGTTTTGCTTATCGATAATAACATACATGTATATTTATTATATTTCTTAAAGCACAGAGGCTTTAAAACTAAAAGATATTTTAATACGAGATATTAAAAATAGAAGGAAATAATCGTGTAGAAATATGAAAGAGTAGATTGCAAAAACAAGCGCCTTATCACTGAAGTAATCTTTTAATCCCCGGAATTGGATTGATATGTGTTCGTATATCGACAGATTTAGGACGCCGAAACACATGTTTCTTTAACTAAAAGACCTTGAGTATGCGCTGAGGTTCTTTGATGTACCGTTGGGTATGTTGTAGTTAGAGGCATTGGGTACTGGCAATGGAACCAGTGTTGTAGAGATAGCTTGCTCAGAGTTGGCATGTAGGTACGGTTTACTACCAAACATTGTCACAATGTCCAGATGTAGTGACTGTTCTAAAACGAGGAGAATAATGAAAAAAATAGTTTTTGAAAATATTCAAAATCAGTTGAATTCAAAATAAGGTTAAGAGATTTATAATTAAGATAAAATAAAATTATTATTAATATATTTTTTGTAATTGAAAACTTTTAAACATAACGCCATACCCTAGATATATTTAATTCGAAGTCGTTCCAAGGTTGTTCATAAATGTTTTAGTGATTACTTACATCGACCTATATCCACATTTTCACACGTTATAATTATGTTATCTTATATTAATGCATGTTAACAGATACTAACACATAACCTGTATTTCTTAGTGTAGATCGCTTACGAGATAGTTGATATCTATAAAACATACAATTACTCAAGAAAATTATGTATCATGAATGGTATTAATTTGCCTTTTCTCCGGTTTTAAACTTATCTCAGAGACTTTACTTACATCTATACTTAATGTTCATTAAGATTTGATTCGATAGCTTTTACACTAATTACCTACATATTATTTTAAATGAATATTGTTCTTAAAGCAAGAATAAGATTGTTATCTAATGCGACAAGACTGACGGTAATAGAAAATGGTAAATATTAAACTGATAATTAATTACAACAATCCCAAAAAGGTGGTGACTTCGATCGCCCATATAGATAGGATTAAAAGCTATGCAAGCATCTGTTCCATTGTTTACTCGACTATCGACTTTCAGTATATTGACACACCGCCTACATTAGCGTGAAGTTTAAAAGTTATTTTATCGAATATGATTGTGGAGCAAATGTTTTGTTGTGTGTACCTTCTGTGGATTTATACCGCTATATCGAGACGTTACTCTTTGACACTCGCATGAACAAACCAGGTCCGGTATGAAACCTACTTGTTTAGACGGTAGTTCCGTACGTTTTTTTATTGTAACGTATGTAACACACCACTATAATTCTTTTTTATAATTAGCTTATTTTTAGAGTTCCTTGTAACTTTGGTAGGCAGTGAAATAGCTGTTAATAAAATCTCAGACCCATAAGTCATTGTAAGGCATTGTAAGATTAATATACAGGAACCAAATTGACTTAAAGAAACAAAAAACGTCTCAACAATAAAAAAGCCCCAATTGTAAATAGATGACTCGGTGACAGATGAATGGCCGGACGGGTTGATAAACGAGTAATCCCATACGAGGTTTCGTTGTTACCTTTACGGGACTCCAAATAATATCAAGATGGCGCCTCTGTGAACAAATAAGATCTGATAATGTTTTAGGAGCAGGTAAACTTGACCCTTGCTTTAAAATTTGGGTTTATATTCCTCGCACATTTAAAAAGAATATCCCCCTAATAAAATTACAATTTTAAGTGTTACGTATTTAGCGCTATGGCAACGATTTATATGTTCTCGGAGCTAAAGACTCGATTGACGATGAATTAAAAAAGTACTTTAATCCGTTTATCGCCGTGAGCGATCGGTGCGCCGGTCAGCTGTTCCACGCGTTTCCCTATTGCGATCAAGTGATAGCCCCTCCACACGTCAAAGTAGATTTTCTTTGTTGTTTTCTAATTTGTTGACTAATCTAGTAACATGTGCGTTCATGTGTAGTTGTCTATTTTTGTACATCATAAGAATATGAGCTGCCAAGAATGCTCCGAAGCCATACGAGTTCACAAAAGAGAAACAAGGTAATGCCAATGTAACGGTGTAGGTAGTTTGTCGTCAATACAGACTTTAGATTTGTTCTTTGTTTACAATAAGTCGTATTACCTAAGCTAACGAGGATTTTTACTAAACTTTGTAAACGTAATGTTTAAATAATATTATAGCTAATGTCACGCAATTTAAGTCACAAATTATTTCACTTATTTTTACTCTAACATTTATTTTATATAGTCGACTTAAGAGACACATCTACATAGAATTACTTACCAATACAAATGAGACTTGATTTAATTTAAAAACAGTTAATTCACTATGAATTAAAAGCGGATTTGTTCGCAGGTATAAATCTCCAAAGGACCAGTTTGTGTCGCTCGTCACGAGAACAGAAAGGCACATGTGCAATCCCCACAACAATTTTCCGTCTAATTGACCGAATGCAATTGAGCATTCAAGTTGATTCGATAGCAGTTAATAGTTAATAGCCTTCTGATACGGGTCCCTTACTAGAAAATCAAACAAACTTGAAAGAAAATTGCATTGGGTAACCTGCCGTTTGTAAACACTTCGGCTTTTTAAAACACGCACGGGTTTCTACATTAGTTTTTTCCTTTTTAAGATCCCTCCTTTTTAATTAAATTTGTGCTGTTTCATTTGTTTAAATCAAAATAAACTTTGGAACTCGTGTGCTACGGGACGGTTGAACTAAATAAACCTTGTTTGATAAACTATTGGTGGATGTCACAGAGCTTTGTTATCCAAAGTTTCTGTGAACCTAAACGAAACTAGGTTTTGCGTGACCGGCCCATTCTTAGATGTTAAAATCAACATCAGTTACTTTGCCGACATTTCAGCAACAAATCATACCTTAATAAAGTTATTGAGAAAGTAAACATTGTTTTTATTGTCGTTTATTTTTAGTTTCTTGTGTTTTATTTGTTTACCTGCGTAAGGGGAACGTAGTTATTTCTTATATTCTGAATTACCTCAAAATGTGTCTTTTTTTTTACACCGTACCGATACCGCTTGCAGAAAGATGTTACTAACTGAAACAACCAAAAAAGGCAGAGATCTTATTGTGCATATTTATGATCTCTTAGTATCTATCATCGCGCAACTTAACACTTTAGTCATCGATAGTTTTTTTTTTAACTTTAAATTATTTTTAAAAGTTCTTATGATCGAAATGACAAGAACATTGTGTCCTGTTAGGCGTGCTGAGAGCGTTTTCGATACAATGATAAAAACAGAATCACGCGTTTTATCATTAGTACGTATCATGAGTCCGGCCGAGATATGGATACGCAAATACGCATATAGACCTGTTAAAATGTTTCGTTTGTTTTTGACATGGCGACTTTGACTAGAGCTCATCCAAACTTGGATCATTTTAATTACTTTACATATTTTTTTTCTTTAAAAAACCAAACGCACATCGAGCGTTTTTTATTCTCAAATACGCCTAAAGAGTTCAAGTTGTTTTATATTTCGTAGTTTTTCATTTGTTTGTATGAAATGCATTATCCAGTTAAAATAAAACCAGTAATAGATGTTCGTCCAAGACCTTCGGTGTTGTATTTATAAATGTAGAGCCAGTTTTCCGATATCCTCTCGCACTTCACACTTGGTACGAATATTAAGAAATATTCAAGTTCTGAGTCCATCTTCAACTTTTTGCTCTCCGTCCATGTCTAGTAGTTCTTGATGCATGCTCTTTTATGGACATTAATTTGACACCTTGTATTATGTATTATGCAAGCAAATCCCCATTTAGTTCGGTTAATAAGCATTATGTCCCATATAGCTAACCAAAACAGCTCTTCACTTTTTTGCAATGAATGCGGTATTGAATTATTTATGTGTAATTACTGCACAGTTCATACATGGAGTTATACAACATGAGCTACATATTTTTTACTATTCATACCTACCTACTTTAAATGCAGATGGAACAAATTGCTAATTGTTTCAGACAGTCCTTGCATATTATTCATCTTTTTCCTCAGTAATTAATCATGTTATGGGCTATTTATATATGAGTTATCGCAATTTAGGGCATGTTTCGCTCTTATAAAATTGTTTGACCAACAGTTGAATTTCTCAATATGTTTTATGGTGTAGTAAGTACACTTGCTTATTTACTGATCCCCTTTTTCTGAGGGTAAAGTCTTCCATCACGGGAGTAATGCTATATAATTTACCGGTTATAACCGGTTTATATAAAGATAGATTGTAACCGACAACGTTTTTTTATAAACTATTTTAGTGTCAACTTTGCCAATATCTGAGTCACACACGTGGTAGGTAGATCCCCTTTTGGGATGCCATCAGAAGTAACATAATAAGTATCTAGTAGGGAACATACGCGGACCGCTTGCGGTGAAATCATAATCATTAATTCGCCGTAATTTTGTGCGAACGCCAACATTGTGCGTAAAGTGGATCCATTTATTTGAAAATCCGGTGGGAGGTCACGGCAAAAGTCCACAATAAAAGCCGGGTCCGGTAGCACAGTTTAATTGAGTCCTCCGACCTCATAATCCGCGCCTCCCGCCCCGCCCCGCCCGCTAAATGTTATTTATAAGTGAAACTCCAAACAGCCGCCGGCTGCCGCACCTACACCGTGTATAAATTTTAGCCTATTGCACCCCATACTGGCGGCCAGCTACTGGCGTGTTTCAGCAACGCGTCATTACTTTTACTGTTTTTCTTCGCGCTCGCTCTAAGCTGGTAATTAATTTGCAGCGATTATTGCTATTGCCTTTACGCTTGTTATTAAACTTGTCGATAATTTAAGATGGAACACGAATCTCAAATTGCGGCGTCGCGGCCGATTGCCCTTTCGCATACGCTTAGATTGTGTTTTGTCGGGAATAATTACTCGACGCGTTTTCATTCGATTTGTTAGCGATGTACAGTGCGCACAACGAACACCCGCGACTTCATATCCGCGTGAGTACTCAACTTTGTTTATAATTAACTATACGTATATCTTCTGGTACAAATCGTACCTAATTTATCAAATTAGGCACAACATTTTAAAATTCAATTATAATTTAAAATGCATTTTTTATTTTCTTTTAACAAAAATAAAAACATTGGTATCCGCATAATAATATTTTTTTGATTAGGCTTTTAGTGGCTAAGAAGCCTTTAAGACTTTATTGTTGTCTTGTAAAGTTCAAGTCGTACATAAATTGGTATTTGTATTATTGTTTCATTAGTTTTTGTTTTTGTGCAACGTTCTCAGTGGGCGTGTTTCTTAGAATGTGAATGCTTTTGGGGTGTTATTGCAATTTTATAAGTTTGGTGGACAATTCAACGAAGTGCCTTCCTAGCAGATGACATTTTTATCCGTTACTTTAAGTTGTAAAGTAACATTAACATACTTTTACGCTCTGCCGGCTTCGAACGTTGCAGAATTAATGCCCAATGGACGGCGATCGAACATGTGGCGAGTCCAATGCTCGCATGGTAAGAGCCATAAATGAAGTACCCGGTGAGCATTAACTACTGGGAATTTGGCCATCGGAATTATCGACGCAATCCGCTTGACGATAATTGAATGGAAGCGCGTTAAATAACCATTAATTGTTGTCGCGAGCGCGATTGATATTTATCGGCGGTGAGATCTGTGGGCCCCAAGGTGCGGCCGGTGCATCTCTAATGGCGGCGCGCACACGTCCGCGCGTGTGTCACACTCGACGCGTCATTTCGTCGTGTTTCGACCGCCACGCACGACGCAAACCCGTTTTTCGTGACAACGTGCGTCACGCACACACCTTATTTCAATTTTAGTACAAGAATCAAGCTGTTTTATAGTACCCTAGCCGTATCATTGTTTTCGCGAACGCTTATATTCCGACTTAGAATACCTTGCTCGACGCCTAGTATGACACTAGACATTAATACCCACATGACATATTGTATATTACAATGTAGACATTATACGACACTATGCTTCGCACAGCGCACCGAGCTCTGGTACATAATAATATTATGTCAGTGCAGTGTAATGTACACTCGACGACACATTATCGTGATGTAGAAAGGTGTTTGTGCCTTAAAATAAAGGGGCATTTCTGAGGGACTATTACTTACAGAGTTTGCTCAACTTGTAGGTGCTTCAGGATCGTGGAGTTGCAATATGAATTTGTAGCTGCTCTATTTTGAAGGCAACGTAAACTTAGCGCTCGACTGTACTTAGGTAGACGGACGCTCAGTGTGAGACAATTTTTCCGCCGCACCGCCGCAAAGCGCCACATAATATTTCCAAGGAATGGCGCTTTAAGATTTATGTTTATGATACGCATAATAGTGGCGTCAATTGAAAGCTGGCGGCGGAGGAGGCGACCCCTTTTGTGTTCCGTCTCGATGCGTGGATGTTTTGTGATGTCTCCACCCATTACCGAGATATTTAAATAGCGTTTAAGGGCTATTATGAGTGACCATTCAGAAAAAAATATACTTCGAAACGAAATGCTACTGCGTTAACGCTTTACGAGTAACATTATATAGCTACTTATACAATAATGTTTATGTGCAAGTACATTCGATAATTATAGTTTTAGGGGCGTTTTGTATAAGAGGGCGAAAAAATTCTATGCCGGCAGTGACATGAGAAAATTTCTTATTTAATGGTCGGAGCTGGCCGTTTGTTCAGGTGGAGTATGCACGCATGAAGTGCGCTCCCGCGCATCCCGCGACTGCCCCGCACGCCTTCGCTCATATTAAAATCGGACTCCCGTTCGTCAAGCGTCTCAAAAGAAACAAGAGTGGCGTTTACAGCCCAATCATTATAATGATCGGTTATCGATTTGCTGTATGGCGAGTTTTTCTAAAGGACCAAAATTTAGTGCGTCCGATTACGCGCCGCTGCTCCGCCCGCCGGCTATTCCGTAATCTATTCCTACCGTCGTCACGATATCGTCGACTTATCTTCGTCGTTCACTCTTATAATTTTGGAAAATTCATATAATAACATCTGATAACAATCAAATTATTATAATGTCCTCTTTAACATATCCCGTTGGTCGGAGCGAAATTGGAACGAGAGACGGACCTTCGGGCCGAGATAATGCCTTTGCTAATGTAATGGAAATTATGAGATAATCTTTATGCCTTTTAACCGTGCTTTTAAAATAAACACATTACTTTAACTTTAGCGTTGGTTGGGCGAGTTTATGGCGGCGCATTCCGTGTGAACCACACTTTATATTCAAATGCACAGTCCGCACAGGTAGCTAATGATTTTCAATTAAAATAATTTGAAAATGATGTAGGTAGCTTTTATAAGCCATTATTAATGTCCATGAAACTCGAACGGTATACTGACCATGAAGGTGGTCAGATGTAATAAGATTGTACCTATTTACAGCGATTATCTCGAAGCGAACAGTAGCGCGGTACACAAGAACACGATTCGTAGGAACGTTGAAAGTGTGAAAGGGACGATTTAGATTGTCCGGTGTAATCTTGGCCTTACTTCACTCACTTTTTAAAACAGCATCTTGCACTTAGTTACCATTTTACTATAGCATCTAACATTTTTATTACGCCGTGTAATAACTAACGCATCCATAACATGTAACGGTAGAGCACTATTAGCTATGCACTATGGCCGTTTAAAGCATATTTATAGATAGTATTTAACATTTTGTTATCAAAATTTAATTTAAGAATAGGAGTATTTTTAATATGCTAATAATAAAGAGTAATCAAATACTTTATTGGCCGTTTAGTAAATGAATTCTTATAAGAGGATTAATTACAGGCAAAATTATTATTTTTTATTTATTATTATTATTTTTCCGGTAGAGTGTTTATGATGTTTGGTTTTTCTTTGGCAAAAGTAGGTCCTATTGAAACCAGAAAAGCGTCCGAAAAAAACTAAAGTGCAAAAAAAAATTGTACCGTTACTTAAAAAACAACTCTACACACCTATTACCACGCTAATGAATTCAATTTTTGACTCGCGGGAGATTATACAAACATTCAAAGGTGGATCACATAAATGAACTCTAGGCGGGGATCGAATTCGTGACATGTTACGCGGGTGCAGTCAGTTAAGTTTAAGTAAATTTTCGTGTAATTTAATAATGTAATATATTCGTTTACGTTAACAGGATTATTACGCAAAAAAACTGCTTCCTAAACAAAGGCTTGTACTAGGCAAGTAATAACTAGTAGGTACCTAATATGTTTGGTTTCGTATAACAAAACTCATGACAACACCACAACAAAATCAAAAGTCTACGGACCCAGATAGATATCCAAAATGCTGCAATTTGCTTGAAATATTGTCTGTAGCCATCATCAATATGTAAAGAGGCTGGCAACGAATCGCTATGAAGGACAAGCGGTCTGCACGGACACTGTAAATCCACCCTCGTCCGAATCTCATCAAATATTGACAGCAGACTGAAAGCTTCCCATCGGTTATATATATACACACGTATATACTCTAGTCCCACATAGGTAGATGACGAGGCGCATACATAATGAGACCACGCCTTATTTCAATTATATTCGGGTGTACGAAATCAATGAATACGATTAGAATGACCGTTTCAATTTGGGATCAAGTTGTGCTAAAATAAACAGAGTGTAGGGGTCAGACGGGCTACAAATGTATTAAGCGTGTTTAGATGTTTCTGAGTTTTCGTCTAAAGAGGTTTTGATTTAATAGTAGAACTTTCATTTGTGTTATAACGGTTGCGGTGGAGCTTATAGTTTGATGCGTAAAGAATTGTTTGTTGTTACTGAATTAGAATGAAATTTAAAAGTACTACCTTAAAACATTTTTGCGTTACGTCCTTTTTATAATTACTGATGAAATTAACTTATTCAAGATGGCAATAAGTTAACCTCTACCAATTCAACATAGCTCTGTTATTATAATTTCTAACATTTAAATACGACTGAGAAAGAAATCCCTCTAATCTCTTCATTTTGTTAGGTTAAATAAACACATTTAAATTATACACATCAACTTTGTTCAGGTAGGTACCTATATTTTAAGCTACCTTGAAAATGCCTACCTATGTAATTATGTTTTTAAAATGCTATGATTGAATAACACCAAATATGATGTAACTGTAAAAATAGTTTATTATGTTTCTAACAGATGTTTTGGTTGTCGAGAAAAAAAATGTTGACCGATCACATTATTGAGGTATAGTAGAGAATATAAAAATAGCCTTCAACTATTCAGTTGAAGGGTATTTTCACTAAAACGTGATTGATATTTGCGGGACTTCAGTCAGTAAGGTTAGTGTTAACGTAAATCCGTATATTATGGTAATTTCTAGGAGCGCCGAAATTTATAAATAAACTTGAAGACTGCTATTGCAATTTTGCGTGAACAGATCCCATAAAACTGGCAATGACGAAAATCAATATAAAATTTAAATTTACATTAATAGACGACAAGCGCAGTATTCCCTGTAGCGTTTCAAACGTCGATAAAATCGAATTTAAACAATAAACTTGAATTAATCCGGAAAATCAATAATTTTTCACAACATTACCGTGCCTACGCATGTAGCAGACTCAATAAATTATATAAGTTGTACCGTACATTAATTCTAATCACGAACTTCCAATGCTGGAATACCTAGGTACTAAAACTTTTTTTTTACTGAGATATGAGCTCTGAGAAATTGTGTGCGGAGCCTATTAAGCTTATAAAAATTCTCAGCGTTTAGTTCTCGAAGTTTCCGACAGTGCACGCGAGCCCTGACGAGCTTGCCATGGGGACTTGAAACTAGTTCGCAATTGGTATAGCCTGATGCACGCAAAAGTTGACGGGCCTTGTGTCATATCCCGTGTCATCCGCTTTTAAGAAAATATTTTATAGATAGGCAAGAAGGTCCTTAAACTTATTTTTTTCTAGATTTTCGCATGATATCTCAAGTGAAATTGGAAGCTTTATCTAAATTTTGGTGCTTAGACACTTATGACTTGATCATATACATTATACATGATGACACAATAACTGACAACTGTTTTTATGTTTCTTGCTACACATCAGTATAGGTACAGTAGAGCAAAAGCTACACACACAAGCTGAACAAGGTGTTGCAAAAAAGTTAGGATTCCCTATTGTTGTACCAGCACTTTGCCATAATGCTACGTAATTGTTTTCCAGCATGTAAGTAGTGCAAAGTGAAAAGATAACCGCTGTCAAAGCGAGCTATATTAACAACTGTCTACGCTGCTTTAACCCCCCTCTTGAAAACATCTGATATCACCCACATAAAACATTAATCCGAAACCCCTCTCTTTGCTCAACACTCTTCATTTGACAGATTGGACTAAATTACTGAAGCTTTTTTATTTAATTTAAGGGTAATAGCAATCGTAGGAGTATTCCTCTTTGAGAGTTTGTTTGTTTTGTCTCGCCGAGATCACTCTCCGTCCAAGTAGTTTTTATTGGAACTTTTGTTGACCGAAGCAGTCAAGCGTCGGCGGAGCGCTGCCCCCTTTGTACACAGTGACATAATATTGCTTATATTTGATTTGATCAGCCCTCCGGTCGACCAGGAAGCCCCGTTATTACTCTTGCCCTCGCCTTTTTATTAGCTTATAAACGCTCGTTACTATTCTTAACAAGTGTCTAATTTATGGTTGGATTTAATTAGTACACTACGTTGAATGTACGTTAATGAAAATGTCAAATGGTTTATCGTTGTCTTAACTATACATTTTATACCTTTGGCAATTGCAGCTAATACGTTATCATTATAGATAGCTACTCTAGCCTAACCTTCTATTCAATATTATATTCTATTTTTAATGGTCTGTTTAAACATGAAGTTTTTTCCAGTAAAATAATTGTAGACCTATATCAGATATTTATTATAATAATACATTCTAGCAAATACTAACATTTAATAGCGCACACATAGTCTGTTTCACACCAATAGTCGTATGACTAATAGCTATGTAGTTCATGGTAGAGCCGACAGCAGTACAATAATATACATATCTAGATGGTTTATTTAATGTTCCGCGTATGTACCTACGTATCTATAGAGTAATATTGCTCATAGACAATCACGGTACTATATGCCGCGATTATCGAGCGGCGTGCGATTGATATCGAAATCACAATTTCATACCTAAATATCGTTGTTATCCGTAATGACATAGTGTGTACGTGTGTTATCTTGGACTATTACTAATTACACGTATGCACGCAAGCAGTGATAGCGCTGTTTATACAAATATGGCGGCCCAATAAGCGGCTCGCTCTTAGTAATTGTAGCTCGGATTAATCGCGACGTGCTCGCGCGAACAACTGTTGACTCCAATTTCACTTGTTCACAGGACGAGTTTTTTTTCCTCTTTTCACACTTCGAATATTACATTATACGTCCACTTAATTATTCTCACTTTATGTTTAACAAAAGTTTCTTCAAAATGTCAACTGGTACTAAAAGATTAATTCATCTAATTGCAGACATATTTGAACACGAATATCAAAGTCAACATGGCTAAGTAACGAGCCCTTCGAAGGCATGATCATCATCGCGTTGATCAGTCGAAGCTTTCAGTTTGTATCCCTCGCTTCCCATGTAAAATTGAAGGTCAACAAAGCTACAAGACTTGTCTCTTTGAAGATCTCGCTCTGTTTAAAGAAAACAAGTTGGTGCACTCAAACGGAGCGTCATAGGTGAAGTGGGGTCCAGTGTGTGCACAGTATCTTATGCTATTATTTCTAAGTCAACCCGGACCCGATGTTTAACCAAATCTGTTTACGTCCCGGTTCCCTTTAGTCTTTCACCGCCTAAACTACACTCATATTTATTGAATAAAGAAATTCATATTTGCTATATCAAGGAGGCTGAAGTGCCTTGTTCCTACCCATTCTTTCATATCTTTTCAATAGACGCAAACTGTGTTTATGTCCTGGACATGTAACAGCACTCTTGCATATTTCCAGTTTAAAGTTCTGGATAAATAATATTGAAATATAACACTTGTCGGATATAATTAAGGCTTTTATTGTGGGACACAAATTATTAACTCTTTAATAATTGAATAAGGGTGATTAGCCCCTAGTGTAAACCAAACCCAACCAATCTGGGTAAATGAAATAGTAGTTTTAAATAACACTCATTATAAGGAGGTTGTAATTTGAGCGATCTAGGCACAGCTCCCCATCATCGCATTATAATAAAAGACGGCAAATGGAATAGAGGAAGTAAACGAGGCTCGTCTATTTATAATATCAACACAAAATTACTGTGAGTTAAACAAGACGTTACGATTAACAAATTGTGCCGATCACGTCGTTACTTTGATCAGCGGAGCGCTAACTCGGCTCTTCATAATATGTTTACTAATTATTTCCACGAAGTAATTCGAGAGTATCTCAGGCGACGGGACGATGGGCGCGTCACCGAGATGCTTAGATTAAGCGGATGCCCCAGATATTATCTTACCGCTCTGCCCTAGAAATGGAATTAATTTGCATTCGTTTAAAAATAAACGTACCTACAAGAAAGCGCTCCACTCGTTAGGTGTGCTCTCAAATGGAGCGAGTAACTATCTTTTTAACTGTTAATTAGTTTGTGGTTGTCATTGAGCTTCACAAATCAAATGGCCGTTTTAATAAATGGTTTTGTATACATTTTAAGAGTTATCTGTTTTAAACTTATCCTTTTATTCATTATACTTATTAGGTGGCAAACTTTGTACGCGTTAGGGTGCAAAGTAGGTACCCGGCAATATTTATACGCCCTTTTTTAAAATCTGTTATTTTACTTAATAATGCAGTATCAGTTACAATTAGGTCCTTGAGATGAGTATGAGATATGCTAAGCAGTGATGTTTGTTGCGGCAGTTGCTCGTGGGCAGCAGCGGGGCGGGCACCGGCGGCGCGGCCACCTCGCCGGACGGCGGCTCCAGCTCGGCGCCGCCGCTGTCGCCGGGCGGCTCGGCCGTGGCGGGCGGCGCGCTGTCGCCCGGCGCCGGCAGCCACGCCAGCACGCCGGCCGCCTCCTGCTGCGACACGCCGCGCCCCATCATCACGGACCCGGTCTCCGGCCAGACCGTGTGCTCCTGCCAGTACGACGGAGCCAGGCTCGCCCTCACCTCCTACCCCCGCCTGTCCAGCGCCGCTGTCGGCGTCTACGGGACACCCTACCCGTCTACAGATCAAAACCCTTACCCTAGTATCGGCGTGGACAGTTCAGCTTTCTATTCACCGCTGGTACGTATTTTTATATTTTTTTATTAAAACCTAGAACGTCATTCATGTTATTCTAGTAAATGAACGCTAACTAAAATTTACCATGACGATCTAAGTTTAAAATTTATCACAATATTGAATCTTTGAGTTAAATATTTAGAACGCGGAACAAGTATTAAGATTCAATATTGAATGTTATTTTATCTAACGAACAAATTGGCGTCGATGTTTATCTTGGCTAATTGAGAAATATATAAAAGGTGTTCCTCGCGATAATATTGCGACAAGCGTCCGAATCGGACGTATCAGTTATGATACAGTTTATTTCATAGTCACCATTAGCCGAGCCAAACTGTTTACCTCCTAAAACAGAATGAACAGACTGCAAATTGGTACGAATAGGTCGTTTGCCGTTTGCCCGTATACGAAGCAAGGTTTATCGCTCTCGACTGCGATACAACGTGTTTGGCTTTTCTGGCGTGGCGTGCGAGCCACCGGCGAACCGGTCCGGGCGCGCTGGGCCAGAAAACCACCGACACCTCGCGGACCCCGCCGCCGCCGCCACCGCTGCCACCGCCCGAAACACGAAACATTCATATTTAAACGCGAAAATACATTCAAAAAGCGACCCTCATTATTATACCAATTACCTACATCATATCACAACTCAGTTCCGAATGATACGTTTACGTTGTTTGAAATGACACGAAATTTTTCGTTCTGTGTTTTCCTTTAAAATTATGACAGTTGGCGTATGCTTTTTTCATAAATTGCAATAAGTATCCAATTTGTGGTCAGGCGAAGTATGGTTGGAACTGCTGCTCGGTTAACACCTTGTCTGAGTAAAGGGGACAAATGGGCGGTCGGTTTATGCGGCACCCATAAACCTTATAAGGTCCTATAGTCGCCAAAGAATCGAATGTACCCGAGCTACCGCATGCTTTAGACAGGCTTACTAGCGCAAGGCTTTCGATGTAATCACTATACGTTAAGCTTTAATTTGTTAGCACTGTTTTATTTCTTCGAGCTAACTCCCTTTTATTCTATTTTCACGACTTAAACAATTCCCGTGAAACACATGTGAAATCCATAAAGCTCAGACAATCCTGTGAAACGAAAGATTATCCGTATTTTTCGTTTTTCAAGAGGAAGTTTTGAGGGCTTAATCGCACTCTGCTGAAACATTCATAACGGAAGTCTTCGCTGAATATATGAGTGACGCTTGCTACGATTATGACATTAGATGTGTCTTTTGAGTGTTTTTCGTCACGGCTATTCACTTAACATCGGTGTATTTTGTTTTTAACATCCTAAACTGTTAACTTATTTGAACCATTTTATGACTATTAGACTTCTTCGATTTTATCAATGATGCATCTAATAATAATAGCAATTTCGAATGCAATTAGTGAAATTAGATCATTGGAGTTGATATTTTTTTAAAGTTAGTAATGTATCTACTTCTCATTTTTAACTATCATCAATTTGGTTTTCTTCAACCCTGAGAGTTTCAAGTTCACCAATGACTTTTCCGTGGCCATGGCCATCAATTGTAGCAACAAGCTTCCAAAATAAAAATTCTGCTTAAGATATAAACTTGTAAACAAAAGGTAGAGTTCGTTCAACTCATAATTATAATATAATGTGGCAACTTTGTTGTTGTTGGTAATTGTGGATGCATCCTAAACCGCCGGCAGTGAGATCTCTATCTGTCATTTATTTAACGAAGCTGGTACGTACCTACGCTCTGTGACCCTGCATGTTTAATAACAGGTGTTTAAATGTATGTATACTGTCATTGTGTGTCCCTGTTCATACCTAACTCACGACAAGCCCGGCCGGTTCCGTGCAAGCGACGATTTAGCGAACAATGACGACGCTCCACCGCAAATACACTTGTGTCTGTTTCTGGCTATGTAAGTCTTCACCGACCCACAGACCAAACACAACCTTAAACGTTACCCTAGAGGGTGTATTATTCTTTGGTTTCCCTATAAACCGTTGCGGGGGAAAATATTCAACTGCCATTTTTGTACACGAGCAACTCCGGTGGCGGCGTCTGTTCGACTTGCGACTTACAATACAAGCAGCGCCATCTATTGTATGCGTTTGATAATCAATAAAAGGGGTTTGTTTGTTTAACCACTTTTAATGACATTACTTTTGAGACATCGTGTACAATTTTATATAGTATAGAATTAATACCGCGTTAAAACTTATATGTTTTCGTTAGTTTATTACGACGTGTATACTAAAAGAAATGAAAATCGTTTAAGCTTGATCTAATTAAAAGGATTTTTTTAATTCTAAAATCATTCTTTGATTTATGTTACATCTTAAAATTAATTTTAATATAAAATATTGAAATAGATAATCTTCTTTAATACTAAAATAACCTACCTTTGCGCGCGCCTTTGTTTCACGCGTGCTTAATACCTACGGCAAAATAAATAAAGCGGTCTGCTATTTATTTTTATGTTAACGCAAATAATTAAATGAGTCAGAGAGCATTCTTTGAAGATAAAGGCATAAATACATCATAAAACGAGATAAAAACGTTAATTAATATTTAACAAACTGATGGCGAATCATGGAGGGATGTCATAAAATCTCTCATCAGTCGTCTGAAGCATGTGCACTAGCATGTGTCCTGCTACGTATACGTTTATCACTCGTTTATTGCAAACGGAAACCTCCAGCAAACCCTTCTACCATATATCGTTATGGCCTATTGATAGACATATGACGCGCCGGCCCAAATTAACGACTAACAACACCGCATCATATCTCACACATCAAAAACGAACATTCAACATTCGCGCCTCACTTCCAAACACATTTTCTTTAAACAATTAAATTAAAAACAAGCTTCACTTACTCGGAATAACGACAAACGCGCCTACCGATTACAAAAACGTAACAAAACGCCAATTTAAATACATCACTAATCTTAAGTCAAAGAGAATAAGTTTAGAAAAAGCGACCAGAAATTCAATTAAAGGAGAGCATCGAAGTAAGATGCAAGATGCGCGGTCTCTGCGTGCGACTGAGAAAGAAAAAATAAATAAAAGTCAAGAGAAATCAGGCGAATTGAGAATAGCCATTAAGGTGTTAATGAGGGTCTTATTAAGCCGTCTCCTCCCTGTGGGTGGTCTGCCTGTAGTGCTCGCTTTGTTCATTAATCACTGCAGATTAAATTTCGACTTAATTATCAAATGTGTATCACGAGCAACAATGGACGATGAAGTTTTGATAATGCTGTCTTTTTGTTCTCAAGTTAGGTAAGTCACAGTTTGTGACACATAAATGAATCAAACAAAAATAAGAAATCATCGTTTGTAGTGTAGATACCTAAGTATTATTATCAAGTAGTAACAATAAATATGTCAACATTAGCTCGATTATAACAGTTTTTATAGTCAGTTATTAATTAATTTACAACTATTATTATCCCAGCATGTTCTCGTACGCTGATCGCTACGCAGGCTTACGATCGCACTATAGTGCACAGTAAAACTTAGATTGTTTTCAAGCTTAAAAGAGAGAATGGGAAGGTAGAAGTAGTGTTCTACTGTGGAGTATTTTCGGAATTAGTTGTGTCGGTTGAATGTCATGCGGAACAATAAAGCGCGCCTGAAAACGGCCACTTAATCGGAATGTGGGCGATTATTTCGAATGTCCATCGTTCGAATTGAGTTTTCACATTCAATTTCCGAATCCTGTTTATTGGTGCATTTGAGGAAAACGTTATTCCTATTGGTTCTTGTGATGCCTACAGTAAGTGTTTGTTTGTTATTTGATTTCCGTCTCGGCGCCAATCGAACAAAGTGCGAACACTTGGATTGCATTTCAACTGCGAACCAACTGTTTAATACAGATTTGATACAGTTTTCATTTCTATACTTTATTAATATATAAAGCTGAAGAGTTTGTTTGTTTGTTTGAACGTGCTAATCTCAGGCGCTACTGGTCTAAATCGAAAAATTATATTTGTGTTGAATAGACCATTCATCGAGGAAGGTTTTAGGCTATAAACCATTACGCTGCGACTAATAGCGTAAATACAATGGAAAATGTGAAAATAAACAGGGCAGGCATAAATCACAACTTATATCTTCTACCCACGGGGACGAAGTCGCGGGCAACAGCTAGTCTTAGGTAAATTATGCACAACTTGTCCTTACCTACGTCATTTATTTAGGCACTGATGACACAAGTTTTCTCACCTACAGCGATATTTTAAACGGCAATTTTCATTACTCAAACTCTGTTCAAGTTCATGTCAATTTTCTCTTTTTTATATCCTAATTGTCGAATTCTAACATTTTTAAGTTTATTCGGGCAAGAATTAATTATTATGTTCCATAAAAATACCTGCTGCGACCAAAACTAATAAAACTATGCACCTGTCGTTTCCCTAACTAAAATACAATTTTGACATTGCGCCATTAAGTAATGTGAAATCCCTATCTCTCATAGATAACCTATAGGTTGGTTATTAATTATAAGCTTAGGTCTTCTTACCTGAGTTTCTGTTTGTCCTTTTAGCTAGGTAATGCTAAACTTTTAGTTTTTAATTGGTAACGAATGTAGAATTTTTGATAGTTTACATAAATACGAAACGAATATTGGTATATCATAAATATCTTAGTGGACGTCTATTACCACCATTACTCTTTCACCAATTAATTAATCACAAGCGACCTTGCTTCTGAGTAATGACCACACTTCATTTTATTTTCTTTTTAATTAGCTTTAATGGGAAAGGGCATGTGTTCTAAATACAATTTAAATTGTACTGTAACACATTGTAATAAGGCCCGAAATAATTCGAAGGTAGATAGCCGAACATGTGTGATTATGTAAACATGTGTGCGTTGTATTTGTACACAAGTAGGAGTATTCTGTAAATGGATAAGCTATCTTTAGATTGGGAGGTGTACTTAGATAGATAATGTGTACCATAATGGCTGTTTTATTTTGATAGAAGAGCCGTACCTACGCAGGCATTTTTATCGCGAATATACTTTCCTGTTTGCAGTGTAGCAGATGAGAATTTCAATTTGTTTTTATTAAAAAGAAAGGGGTATCACTGAGAGGTTGAAAACGTGACACGTCAATTTGCTCTCAGTTTTCGTACGAATATATTGTTTAAATTTTAATGTAAGCACAAAATATGAGATTAATGATAATAGTCTGATTTTATTTAAAACATTCACTAAATCGTGCTTAAGAAGCTGTAAATGAATGAAAAATTTAGTTTTCATTCATTTTCAAGTGTTGGATTTTTAGTTTCATTTGTAAACCTAATAGGTAAAATATAAAATAAATACTGTTTTGATGTACACAAAGAAATGAAAGAGTCATACAAAATATTCTTGCTTAGTGATATGTAGGTACTAATTGAAAAATATTCGTATCCAAAAAATTATATAGTGTCCCTCGCTCTTTTACCCAAAATATCCTAAGTTAGTTATCGGTTATCAACCAAAAATATAGTTTTCACTTACTAAACACCACCAATTGAGGTCATACCTTTACATGGAAAATTGACAATAAAGACATGAAACATAATTTTAATTTCTGATCAGTTTTCATAATAACGTGTAGTAATTTTTTGTTGTGTTGTATAGTATCTACAAATTGCAACAAACGAGGGTTGGTGAAAGGCTTTTGGAAGTTCAAAATCACTTTTCTTTTAAGAAGATTATGCTAGGTTTACTCGATGTTCAAAGAATTTAAACGTCTTAAAAATACGAGTAGATTTAATAAATATGGGTTGGCAGACGTTTTGTGTACTAGGCTGATAGGCAACAAAAATGTTAATGGTTTGTAAAAATTTTAACGGTACCGTTTAACAAAATTTTTGTTCATAATATTACAATTTACAATAACTCATGAGCGGCTGTACTCGTAAATTACGAACAAAAACAGTTAGTGTCAACTTTAATAACTGCAGCGACATGTCCTACGAGTAAATTAGAAATGTTAAATTTTTCTTTTCCTGCAAATATAAGCATCGTACATGTATGCAGGTGCGATATGTAACATGTGTCACTTTTTGTATACACAATAACAACGTGTCTGTATAAGTGTTACAGTATATAATATCAACCGCCATTGCTTTAATGATGCAATAGAGAGCCGGCGAAACGTGGGTGGGCTTATCAATAGGTATATCGACTATTTGACATAAATGCGTTATACTTAGATTACCTATGTGACAACCGATAAAATGTTGTAAAGCGCCGCCTTGCAGTGATTGACACCGCGCATGTTTACACTGCGATATCCTGACGTAGATACACCTTCTGTATCGGCCGCCTTATCTAGCAGACACATAAGCGTTTTAACGATACCGTACAAACGAAAGATGGTCGAATCGGCGTCTAAAAATACTGTAATGTTCAAATGTGTTCCGATAAGAGTGACAACACCGGGTCGCGCCACTCGGCCCGTTTAAAATGATTCACAAACAATGACCGTTAGTTAACCCCGCAACCCTCGTCTCACCTCAAACGCGTTAATTGCTCCGCAAATATACTCATCTTCGCACTAAGCGTTTACTTGCCGACTTTAATGACTGGTCAAACAGAGCGAGCGCGCGGTTGCGCGGTCAGCCGCGCTGTGGCTCCACCGCTAATAAATCTTCGGATTTTCCCCGATTTCCCGGCGTCCCGCGGCGGCCGGCGCCCTACGTCCACTCTCGTGCCACTCTTATAAATTACCTACACGCTTTTGCTATAAATCACACAATGGTCGGGCTAAATGCATTTACTATTGTTTGAATACACCTCGAACACCACTATCGTGACCGATGTCCGTGTGTGTTGATGCATATTTCATTCGGCGATCATTTTCGGTTTGCGTTAGTTGTTTCGTACCTACACGAGGCAGACGTTAGTCAGCATTCTTGGTCGGCACGGGAAATTTGTTACTTCTCTTTGTTTGCTCCGGAACTGATGGATATTATGACCGTTCCGTTTGGAGGCGCTCGCGATTAATCTTAAGAGAAAAGTTTGGCTGGCCGTTTGATCTAAGGAAACAGTCTAATGCGCGATAATTGAAAGTTTTACGAGGAACGGACGAGGGTAGGATAAGCTTAAAAATTAACGATAATATTGTATGTGCCGTTTACTAAGCGATCTGTGACCACTTAACAATATAAAGGTGCTTATTTCGACCGTTATCTCGACCGGAAGCAAAAAAAAAACGTGATTCAGGCGTAATTTTTGTCCGCTGGCCGTCCGACGCGCTAAGCATTAGTCGAATAAAAAACAAGGTGTCGATTAAACTTGAGATAGCTTTTAACTACGTAATTATTTAATTTTAAGTTTGTTTTAGGATGACGTGGTTTGTGTTGTGGAAATCATTTGCATAATAAGAAAGTTTATAAAGGCAAATTATACATGACGTTTATTTAAAATATAGATCTAACAACAATAATTATGTAAATTCAGTTCCAATGCTGCCATAGAAATTTTAATTTATTATTTTTACGAACGACTCATGGCAGGCTTGACAACAGCAACGTTTAATTTACAAGTAAGTAGGTTATAAGTTTTGTAAAAAAAATACTAAATAATACAAAATTCAGATGTCACTCCACGCAATGCGATTACATTGTAATTCCACAATACGTTTTTGACACTTCATTTCTTTTGTAATAGTTTTGCAACACAACAAAGCAAAGGCAAAATTTAATGCCGCTTAAAATATTGTGACACAAACGTGTATCCTACTTTGTGATCGATTTAGGACCACCGAAGTAGTAGGGGCACTAATTCAAAACGGAATAAATGATACGTCACCGACAACAATGGCTCAATGAAGACATCTCGTCGTGCAAGCGAAGTTCTACGATAGGTACATTGTATATTCAGCGGAAAATAATCGCAGAGAAGCGCTTTACAGTTGGTAAATTTCGAGTGAGTTTTTTGCGAGTTATTGTAGCGATTCGGACAGATGTCACGGGCAGGGATTCCGCGACAACAAAAGCGCCCCGGGGGCGCATTGTCCTCTCCTCCCCGACCTCCCCGCATCGACCATTAACGCTGACACCTCTAACATTTATTTCTATATCAAAATAATACTGTATAATTTATTCAATTATTTATAGTTATATTCAGTGTATAATAGTTATTGCTCTAAATGGTTTTTAATGTCCTTATTTTAAAAGTAATTTATACGTGCAGTCAGGCTTTTACAGCTGCGTTTCACCCTCCAATGACGGCTATTAGCAAGACATCAGATAAATACGATAAACTCGAAGCTCCGGAAACTCTTATGAGCTGTCGTAGTCTGCGTTTCATTTTAATTTAATGCTTACGCGGCTTATTATTGAATTTGATGTTTTTCGCTTTTAATTTTCTCATCTCTATTAAGTAATTTAGAATCAACTGCGGGTAATAAACATTAGCATTGTATTTATAATTGTTTAGAGAATAATTAAACATGGTTAGCTTAGTTTTATCAGCTGAATAATTGAGGCGTTGTTACCGAGTGTAAGTTTTGTGTTTGCGGCTATACGAGCCCCGTAATGGAGACAGTTTTAGTGGAGTTAGAAGTTGAGGCAGACGAGGATTAAGAGTGAGGTGAGGCCTTGGGCCGCTTCGCCGCGGAGGGTACGCCGCGGACCGCAGCCGCCGCGGCTGCTCCTCTCGCCGAATCAATCACAGGGACTCAATAATTGAACGCCCTCGGCGGCTCCACACCGAGGCTCCCCCGACCTAATTACCTCTCTCGCCCTCCACACGCGCACGGCTCATTAAGAACCGTCTGTTGTTTGTTCTCCTAATTAAAGTGGAGCTTTATCGGTCTCGGGGCCCCGTCTAATTGATATCATTGCGAGCGTTTACGATCATTGAATTACGCCGGCCGCGATCGGTTACCGTCGGGTTCGGCAGTTAAACGTGACCGCACATTGTCTGTGTCTGAGCTCCAATTGACTTGTTTAATCCCGGTTTATTGTTTATTTATGGTACGCTGTTAAAGTGGAGTCGCGCCATTTCTTCATAATCAATTTGCATAGGTGTATCGGTCTATGCACAAAAATTAACGATAGCTCTTAATACGCCATCAGTCAAATAAAAGAATAAGAAATCTTACTCAATCGTTGAAGGTACTCATTAATAAGCTTGCGAACTTCCACCAATAAGGTTTTAATAACGGCGTACAACTCAATTCCAAATTACGACCGTTCACTCAATTTTCAATAATAAAGTGTTGTAAAAAGAAATGTTTCTGATTAAGAACACAATATCATGCATAATAAAATAATATTAACTCGATACCAAAAGAAATAACTTTCAGCTCTCGAAGTGGAAAATAACCAATTTCGTTTAAATCACAATCTAGCAATTCTTTGATACCCGTGAAATTGCCGTAACGAAATAAATGTTAAATAAAACGTAAAATAAAATTATTGTGCCTCCACAAACAAATAATTGGAACGGGAACGTACCTAAAACGGCCGCGCCCGTCGCCGCTCGTTTTATGGCTTATTTGGGGGAAAGCTTTATTGAAGTTAGCTAGGTTGTCTGCGCGCCGCGACTCCCGCCCTTAGCGCGCGGCGCCCACGGCTCACAGTGCGCTGTCGCAAGCCCTTGCGTCACTGGCGTGCGCCATGAAATGACTTTTTCGTTTGTATTCGCTCTTTATCCACTTAGAGTCATTCTTTTTTCCACTCGCTACAATTCACTTTTAGATTCTGCTAGTAGTGTTTCCTACCGGTATTATTTTATAGCATGAATAATTTTATTTCTTTTTTGTAGTTACGGTCTAAGGACTAGGGTATATTAAACCATCGATGATATATTGGATCTCCGATTCGTAAGCTGGCGTTATGTTTTGCTTAGACGCACGTAGGACTTGCTGTGCTGCAAGACGTATTATAATAGAGTTTATGATGCAGAAAATGTTATCGCCGTACACGATACCGAAGTAAAATCAGGCCTTTAACTGGCGCACAGTAGCCAGAAAGCTGAGTCGCGGGATGATGGAGTGTCGTCGATTTGGCAAGGCGGCGGGTCGGCGCGGCGCCTCGGGCGGAGCCGGGGCGCGCGCTAGCTCAATAAGCGGCTGCAACCACCGATGGGGTACGAATTTATGAACCGTCAAATAACTTATCACCAGTTTAATGCAATGAAATAAACGAGCCTTATTTATGAACCGCACAGATCAGTCGAACGTGAACTTTGTCTTTTTTGTTTCTAGGGTCGCGGCCGTAGTTGGATCTTATTTATGGATCTAGCGGCGCGTGTGAATAACGTTAATAGTGGGGCCGGCCCCTTTTCGCTACTGTTTATATTTATTTGGGGTTGGTGTAATGAGTCTATCTGGCGCGCTGACTCGCGGAGTCTGTGAAGAATTGATTAAAATGTTGTTAGACTCAGTCTTACGGAAAAGGGGAATGAATTGTTGCGGATAAGATTTTTCGAGAGTTAATAAATGAGTTTTATCACCCCAGTTAAATAAACACATTCGAGATTTGCAAACTGAAACGTTAATACAAAAGGGAGCGCGTATTTACGTTTGCAGTGTACAGCTGTTTCAAGTGTTTCGTATATTCTGTAAAGGGCAAGATTGCTAACAAAACACGACCACTGATTTCTCAAAAATCATTCGATGACAATTTCCAGACATATTAGTTTACAAATATACAAATTACAACAAAATCTTCACTATTTTAGAACTACCAAATTCCGAAAGTTGAATGTAATATTGAAATAACAGCGTAAGCTCTACAGTAATACAAAAGTAATGTAATTTGAATCTAAATCCTTTATCACTCCCTTGTTAACTATAAACAAAAAAAAAGTTCATAAATCGTTAACACGACTCGGATATGCATAGTCGTATAAGTAATAATAGCATAATCATTAATGTTCGGGCAGGCACGTGCGTTCTCGAGTTTCGGCGCTAATGTTGGGGGCGAGACAATCATCAGTCATAGTTAGCAAGCGACCTCCGAGGGAACCGCGCTGCCCTGTCACCGCCAGGAAAAGCAATTTTTATCACGGTCCCACAAAAGAGTTGCGGTCGCGAATTTGTCACTGGATTATTTGCTGGGGAACGTCGAAAATGTGTAATGTTTACTTATACAATGATAGATATTAATGATACGGTAATCATTTACAGTTGCTCTCTTGCTCTCTGACTTTCGTAGTGGTTTTCAAGTTCCAATCCTATTGTACAGTGGGCCCTCTGCGGTTTCCAAGGGGATTTAGATGATCCAAGATGAATCATTGTAATAGCTACTGTACTTGGTTATTGTTAATAACAAGTGTAGTGATCAAATCTCAGGGTTTTTGGTTAGTTTCTTGTTGGCTATTTGAATGTCGTTTATCAATTATTTTATTATGTACCCCAACCAGACCAATCGGCAAATCAGATAATATCCTTTGAAGACACCCATTTGAAATGTTTAAATGCTTGTTTAAATTAGTTTTGACAACTTATCATGATAGAGATTGTAATCTCATGATTATCAACACCGACCAATTGAAAACACTAAATTTTCAAAACGAATTTCTTAGAATAGAAACAAGCAAGTCAATGCCATGTCTATCAAGAGATCGATGATCGATTACCGCTTGTTGTTAATTATTATCGAGTTCATTTAACGTATCTGCTTCGATCTCCACAATATCGCACAAGTCTTTATAAAAAACAGAGTTTTTAATCTAAACTTCGATTTAGCTTAAAAGAGTTTGTTATAAGCTCTTCCAGTACCTGTCATTGTTACAAAATCGGCGGAGTTTCAGAAAACAGAAAGCGGTGTCACGTTTTGTGAGGGTGGTAATAGAGTTACATTAGAGGGACTGCCAACAGGAAATAACTGCGTAAAAATAACCGTATACGATCACTTATATCGCATAAACTATTGCGGAATACAGATTCTTTTAGTTTGAACTTATATAAAATGTATTTTTGGATGCCGGTTCGTTGTTTTTTAACTAACGTAATTGACTCTTTTTCTATCAAAATATGTAGGTATCGTAAATTTAAGTTTGATTTGACTTTTCTAAATTCATACATCTTCAAGTTACTTCTCTAACCCAGAGGTTAACATGCTTTGAAAACATACCTACGATAGATTGTAACGCTCTGAAGTATTCATATTTAATTTACGACTTATTTTTTTATTGTAATTCTGTTTTCTGCTGGATCGCTGATTCATTAAATATTTATGCTAGGCATGCGAAATAAGAAATTCAGATTGATAGACTGGAAAATTCTACACTTAGCGCTCATTATTATTTCTCACATTATTAGCGTGTATGTTTAGAATTAATCATTTAAAACGATTATTTACTTTGTAAGCGTGTTCGTTAGTCTATCTAACATCCCGGATTAGATTGTTCCAAAGCCGATTAGCCGAGTATAAATCACATATTGATTCAATAACAATTCACAGGATTCGGTTTTGTCGTATCGAAAAAAATATACCAACACTCGTACCTAACCATTGCTAGTCCTATTAGATAATCCAGTAAAGCAAATTAGTAACTGAACGATACGGTAAAACATTTACTAAACTAAAAGAGGATTAGTCACAGCCAGCCACAGGCTCACAGCGTTTGACTGTAAAAGGATCGTTTGGTTACGAATGTGCTCTACGCATAGTGAGGTTTAAAATATGTTTTATTCGTTTGAATAGACAATAAGGATTTCTCAATTTTTGTGTACCTATTATAAAATTATTTTTATCTTTAAAAAACAACACTTTTAAGCTTTTATGCTTTTTTTATTATTATCAACGTATTCTGTACTACCGTGCTCCAAAACCCATCCTTATACCTCACCTCATTAAAAAAAGATCACATTTATTAGCAACTATAAGTTGAATATACCGATCTAAAACTTATTCAAATGGAGCGTAATATTTTTCACTTATTACCAAATAGCCATCTGTTTGTCTCGACACGATCCGAATGTGACGTTAACGAGAAACGTGACATCCAACATGCAATAAGGATTTGCAAGTCCGTACTATCGTGTCGAACATAAATCGAATGACGTCACCAATGACAATAATTACTAATGCAAACAGGTAACTATGCCGAACAATTTGTCTGCGCAATGAACAAACGAGCTGTTTACTGAGTACAACTATTATGTTCAGTTCTTGGACAATAATTATGCTATTATCTTACAAATACTGGTTACCATTCTAATAAAGAATGTTACGAGACTTGCTTTTTCATACTTTTTTTTCTCTTTAATTGCTAACGTTACTTTTTATCGCTTATTTTACACTCGTGTACATAATTTCGCTTATCTGTTTAAACTTCATGCATTTTTAGTTTTATAACGAACTGTTTTGAATCTTACGGTGCTTTGGCAACTAGATAGTTTTTATGGGTTTTCTAGAAAAGTAGGGATTTGTTTTTTTTTTAACTAGTACAGCGTAAAGTACTAAAAAAAAATGATTCAACCTTTTTAAATTTAACAAATAAAATCAATGACCAGAATGTTCAAGTCTCATAAAGAGATTAGGGAACAGAAAATAAACTTTCTATTGCTCCACGATTCAGTCAAGGCACAGGAACAGCGCTGTTCGCTGTGGTTACCGTTAGAGCGGCGACTTCTGACACCCTTATCGAATAGGCTGTTGAATAAATTACCCTATCTATAGGTGTATGATATCCGGTATGTAATAAGCCAACTATACCTTAGCGTCAGTGTAGAATGGTGACTAAGGTTACTAGACTTATTATTACAATATTATGTCGTTATTTACATACAAAAAGAAACTATTTTCCAAACGTAAGCAGAATGTTTTTTTTCTATAATGCATTAATGATTATAAGCAGGTAAATTTTTTACACATTAAAATTGATGGTTATTATTAAAATTAGAAAAAAAATTTCAAGAATTAAGATATAATTATGAAAAATATATTTTAAGAGCAAACTTATTTAAAATAGAAAATCCAACCTTTGGAAGTAAGTTTACATGTCAAATAGATAAAAAGCCATTTTCTCCTTGGGGTAGTAAATAAAGTGCCATTTGTCATCGGGCGTCTGTCACAGTGACGTAGTGACGAATGTTCTAAAACTACCTTCGCGGCTTCGGTGCGTTTTGTTACAAAGAAAAATGTTCCGTAACGTCACTTTTTCTACTTTTAGAAAAATACGACTTCATAGTGCAAGATTATATTACATTTCGTATACACAACTGAGACTGAGAATGCTAGTTTCTTAAAAAATACAAAAAACGCAAACAAGTCTTGTCTAACCTCAGATTAGACTATTTTTTCCACAGTCCTATCGCAGAACGAAAACAAATTACAAAACACAACGACTCACACTTTTCCTACTTAAAATAGGGGGACAAATAAGCTTGCTCTTTTTATTCAGTTATCGCGTCACAACCAGTGGCATACGTATCATAATGCTTTTCATTTTATTATCAGAGATGCGACTTAGGGTGAGACAAGGGACCGAGTCCCGAGGCGCGCTCGAATCGTTCACACTTTTAATTTAGTTGCTCCTAATGTATGCGAATAACTGAGTAAAGAGGGTAGCATCCCCGCGCACTACCTCACTGTTAAACAACTATCACGCGTGGGGTGCGTTAGGCCTTAATAGTTTTCCCCTCTGCTTCCATACATTATGCAAATACGCCAGTGATATGTCAGCCAGTACACTTGGGACTTTTATTGTTGTTCGTGAGTTTATTCCCTTCTATTAAGTTAACTTTAATTAAATTCAAGCCGACGTATTTGTTAGGCCGATTGACTGAAAGGTATTAAGTGTCGAGATTTATCCGCTTACATGTGGGCTTAGCGATGCAGAGTGCTAGCGTTAATGGTTAACGAATTTAATATCGTTGGGCTATGACATGAACGTTCACGGGTACAATGAGTCTTAAGAAAGACCTTAACATACCTTTAGGTTGAGTACGTTTACTCGTGATTATTTACAATAACTTATCGTATCTTACGAGATTGCTCTTGCCTAAATACTTTTCTCTAAAAACTAGTCGTAAAAGCAAATATTTAATACTATTCAAACGAGAGAGGATGTTTAATTATCTAAAGCTATTTTGACTGAAAATGATTTGACGTTCAATATAATTATATTTATAACAGACCATGAATCTTAAGATTTGACGGGCGATTCTTCAATTCCTCATCTATTTGTATCAATGTTCAGTTTTATTATCTCGGCGCATTAACGCGTCCATCATGTTCAATCTGTCGTGTGAGTTAATTATAAATGAGTGTGTTGAAATAAACTGTATCAATAGTGATGTATAAACAAGATCATTTGGCCAGCGGCATGTTTGTTTATTGTGTCGTGCGGTATTTCAGAGCAACCCTTACGCGCTCAAGGAGGGCGGCGGCGAGATGTCTGCGTGGACGTCGGCCGGCCTTCAACCCTCCGGCGGCTACTACCCTTACGACCCCACACTCGCAGCCTACGGGTAAGTCCCCAGGGTCCAGGAGACCCCAGAGGTCCACAGCGCCCGCGCCACTTTAGATAAAGCCCACGCCGCGCCGCACCCGGATTAACATAATACCTCCCTATCGAGACTTATCTCTCTAATAGATTGCAATGCGAAAGGCTCGTGTTTGTATTTGGCGACTCGCTTTGACTTTAATAAATATTCTCGTGTTGTGCATATGTACCCCCTGACATGTTTTAGTGTTATTGGATTCGGACGCGTTTTCCTGAGTGACAGTTTAAACAATGGTTCTACTGAATACATTTACATACTTGTAGCAAAACTTTAACGTAATGTCTTCACGATGTTCCCCGTATCGACTCACTCGTTAAGTCGATAAGTTTATTAGTTGTTTGATTAGCTTGTCCCCAATAACGTCTCAATAATATTTGCTCATGAAATCCTCATAAAATATTTGTCATTACGATCTGTCATTGTGTTGAGCTGATTATAAGACCGTTTTGTGTAACAACCGTTGGTTTCAAATAACACATTTGGACATTGTCAAATCACATGTCATTATTAACGTGTTGACATTTTATACGCGGTCGTTAAAAGCCAGTGACTATTGGCTGTCATACGACTCAGAAAGGTTTTGTTAAATATAGATTGTGGTGCGGGATGCCACTTAACAGTTTATACAATTAGTGATAATCAGGTTCCCTTAACATATTCAGTAAACATGCCCATTAAATACTTAACACGTATGTTGTTTACGGAATAACGGAATGCGGATTGTAATTATTCTCTCCCTGTAAATGTTATAATAGAAATCTGATACCACGCATCTTTCGCATCAACGTCATCGTCGGTTTACTGCGCAATTTGCAGCTTGTTTTGCCTGAAGACTATAAGTGTAGTGTAAATGTGACACCTTAAATAAAACTGAGTAATAATTTAAAAACAATTATAAAAAATACAAGTGCACCGATAAAGGCATACACAGTACACACGTAGTAGTGCGCTAGGCAGTGCGTGTCGGCCGCAAGGGACAAATGACCGAGTAACCACTCCCGGTTGTTCGCCGTCCCGCTTCGACACGTACACACCGACGCCTGTGAGAGAGACAGATGACGCCACATACATTCGCGCTAGTGCTTGATTAATTCACAGTTTTTCTTTGAAACGCGATCACACGACGCGTTGCGTTGACGTTTTCGGCAAACTTATCAACCCGTCAGACTTGTCGACGAGCAAGGGTGGCCTCGTATTCCATTTTATTTATATCGCTTTGACTACATGAAATACTTCAATAAATCGGCAGCGTCGTCATAAGAGTGTCATAACAATGTATTATGCGGACGCATCAATTAAATATAAGTTTCACGGCGCACTTGAAATTTATCCGTCCATGAATCACATTGAAACTGCCTGAAAATAAAAACAAATCATGATACATCAAAGCGGAGTTATGCTGACAATTCGGCTGCGCTCGACTTAATATATAGCGGGCGGTGCGTTATAATCTAAAAATAATTAGAGGCGACATTAGTTTTTATGCGTAAAAAAGACGCGACGTTACGGTGTCGTGGCGGGACGAGCACGGAAATACACCGTGATATATAGCGGCCCGATGTTCCGACACAATTGTTCTACTCCGACGCACGCATAGGATGATCACTTTCAGGCCGCCTTGCTGGAACACCCTAAACAAATTTATTCAATACTCAACACCTACAGCCAGTAATGGTGTTAAACAAAATATTTATACAACACACTGGTCCCAAGTTCCTAAATAATTCATTTATTTGCAAGTGTAATTAGAAACAGTTGCCAACGAAATTGTTGTGTATTCATTTCAAAAGAAAAACTTCATAAGAGCCTCATAAAACGTTCCGAGGGTCGCAATAAGTTAGGCGGACCGAATAAATAGCCTCACAAAGAAACAACTACGGTGAAAAGCGTACATAAGCAACAAAACTTGGCCGCGAGTGTAGGCGCACTCGAGTTAAGTACCGTTGGTGTATTATTTGGAACAGCCTGTAATCTGCCACGCCCGCCGCGCGCCGAAATGAAAAATTACTCAGCTATTTTTAACAAAAGTCTCGAGCACAGAAAACGTACAAAAATTAGAGAAAAGAGACGAGGGAGCACTTGTACCGCACCATTGAGATCAAAATGCGCAGGAAATTACCGCGCCCGGAGCACGGAGCTCCGAGGGAATTATTTGTGTGCCAACGATTTGGGTTGTTACTTTTTTAAATAAGCCAAGTAAGGGCGCTTGTTAACGAGATACGATGCTCAAGCGACATTTATTACCGTTTAGCACACTTTTGTTTAGCTATTTTTGGAGACTATCATGATTATTGATCGTTTTTTCGTAAAAGATACTTTCTTTTGAAATAAAAGGTAGAATAAATTACAATGTAGCAACTACGTTAAAAAATAACTAAATTGTGTCTCGTCAGAACTTTCCTTGTACTTAAATACCGACAAACACAATAAATGTTCAGACCTACAAATAGGTAGACGAGTCTAATGCAATGTGAACATAAAATAATAAATCGTGCAATAGAACTAGCTTCAAATAATTATAAAAATATAGTTATATGTTTTATGTGCAGGTGCAATTCATAAGAATTTCTCATTACGCCGCCGTCAAACATAAGCTAGAATTGTTAATTATTTTGTCGCTGTCAAAACCTACAAAAACCGTAAGTTATCGGAAGACAATTACCGTTGCGTGTATTGATCATAATTAATACGTCATATAGAGCGTTCCAATCAGGTGTAAGTTAATAAATGTATCAGATAATTGTAAGGTGCGGGGCTCGACAGGAGGAAGCCGGCGTAATTAACTAATTACCACAGAATAAAAATATGATTGACACTCTCACATCCGTTATGAAATATTCTTGCTATGGACATAGTATTGACGGCTTACATATTCATCAAAACTTATTAAAACATTGAAGTTTAAGTATAACATAGTGTTAAGTACTAATTTGCACACAAAATAATATCTAATGCATATTTTTTTTTAATATTTATATTATTTATCAAGAACAACAGGTATAAATATGTTAAAAAAGAATAGTATTTCCTGATCTTTAGATAACTTCTAAAAATTGAAATAGGTAATTAACCTTTTTCAGACAGTATTGAGTAGCTATATTTTTTAAGCCATGCCGTTTTTAAAAATCATCGAAAATTTATTGATTATTTCAAATGAAATAAAATGAAACCCGTCCTTGACTCATTTGACAATCAAAAAGTCAACTCTTTTATTACACGTGTTTTGTCGGTATTATCAATAAACTTTAAGTATATCGATCCATCTACATTGTATTACTAATTAGATATCTGTTGTACCAAGTTGTACAATTTGCCTTAATTCCTATTGTAGTATAATTATGACGAAGTAGGTATGTAGGTATAGATAAAAGGCAACAAGATAGGTAATTATGTTGAACACATCATGTTACATGCAACAAGTAACGTATAACATACTCGTTGCGTTTTAGCAGAATTCATTTTCGATTTTTTTGTTCAAGAATAACATGTAAAAGTTAACGAAAATCGAAATAGCAAGTACAAAGGTAGATTAGGCCACTTGCTGTCAAAATGAGCGCAACAAACAGTTCCTAAAACGCGTATTCGAGTAGCACTTGAGTTACGAATCCTAATTCTAATACGAGTCAAGCCTCCCCTACCACGGGGGGTATTACTTATGTACATTCGTACATAGATGTACGGTTTACGGGGGAGGGCACGTAGAGCCCGCAATTCCCCCAAGCGGGTAGATCGTAAACCTTCGATACCGCGAATTGAATACTCGGCAAGCGCAAATATGTAGCAACGGTTGTAAGCGCCCGCCCAACACAGCGCCTCGTCGGCCCGGGGTGACCTACCATACACACATTATTCTATTGGAAGTTTTGGTACTATCTCTAAGCAAAGTTTTTCATAAATAACTTTATGATATCAAAGATGTATGGTATTTCGAAGTTTGTTACATATTCTGGACTTAAAAATGTAGAGCTTAAAATTACAGATCAAAGTGATTCATAGTTTTCAACCAAAAGTTACATACATGTAAATATTCTTAAAAGTCAACACACAGGAAACGTCTTAGAGAATTAATCCACACATTTGTTCAGAGCACGAATATGGAACATTATTCAAACCTCGACCATCGGTTTAATGTTTGCGTCCCCAAATTAACAAAGATACAAAGTATTTCCGCCCATGAAAGTATTAACATTCTCGGAGCCGAGTGCATGTGTTCTCACAGGGCGGGCGCGCGGAGTAAGTGGACTGTCTAAATTAATTAACAAAGCTTAAAGGATTCTACCCTTGCAGCAGCTTCAGTGCTGTAAACCGAACTGGGACTTGTAGAATCAATAAAACCAAAAGCAATAAAGCGCTGTTTTTCCTAACCCACGCTGTCGTCACTAACCGCCGTAGATTTCTGAAGAGCTTATTCGTGTTCAAACTAATGCGGTTTGGTTTCAGAGGCTTTGTGAAGACGCGCGTTTGACACTTGTATTAATAAAACGGGATTCAAGTTTTATACGAAAATACATACGATACGTACATATACGGCGATTTCCATAAATTGATCCGAAAAGTTTTTAAAGTCGCATCGGTGTAGTTTAAATAAAAGCACCGGCGGTCGGCGCGCGAGGACTGTGTCGCCGGCCGGCGGTCGTTCGGCGACTAGCACCGGTGATGTCCGGTGGGCAAGATGGCGTCGCGATCGATTGGTGGTGAGTACGCCCACGCTGCCCACGCCTGCGCTGCACCGCCTTGCAATTGCATCCGAGATGCAACGGCCCGCCTTCTACTTCGATGACTTTCGTTCAAGAACAAGGTCTTCACGACGCGATCATAAACAGCTAAAAATAAAACTAGTTACGTTTGGTTCGGCTTATATGTTATCCACAAGTGCTCAAACTTAACAAGTTTCATGAAATTTGTATTGTGACGCATCACGTCTATCAAACAAGCTAAATCAATTCGAGCAATATTGCAAACAAAAGAACAAACGCTGTCAATTTTGCAAATCTTATTCGCGTCATGCATAACACGTAGGCAAAAATCACAACAAAGTTTTCGATAGTAGACCTTAAGCGCGGTGCTCAACATCTCAATTTGCTTGAATATCAGGCGCCACGGGACCATTTTTAACTATTTTCACGCGCGAAACCTATTTATTGGGCCCCTCAGACCGCGCCTTTGTCATGTCGGCAAGAAAATCGAAGTCAGGTACGAATGCTGGCAGCGCCGGGGGGAAGCCACAATTACGTTCAGAATGCGGATGCAAATGGGACCGTAGGCCCTAAAAAGTGTACAGAATGTCGCTCTGTGCCACGATAGCTTTATTTTTGCTGCCGTTACGAGAAATCTATTGCCTCAAATAAAATGCCTATCTGCTACGAATTTAAAAGCCACTTTATTGCTCGCTGTAAACGATCCGACGCATGGACGATGTAACTAACTGAAATATACGTGTTGTACTGAAACTTCTCGTTATGTTATAGATTTATTTGTTCAAATGTATTACACGAACGTTGTTTATCGTTTTGGTATACGTAATTGAGGTAGGTATTGTTACAAAGAAAAACTTGCATATCATAACCTAATTTATAACATCATAAATGGTAATAAAAGTAAAGTATGGAACTGTCACTCACGAACACGTTACCTTAGTCCATTTCCCAGTGTCTTCTCCAGGGTTACTGCGAAAGTTTTATAGCTCTGCTAAGGTCGGAAGCGTATTACCCACTAGGCATATGTAAGTATAAACATGTTTGTCGACAGATACGGAGCTGGGTACGATTTAGCCGCCAGAAGAAAAAATGCGACTCGGGAGTCAACGGCGACATTGAAGGCATGGCTGAACGAACACAAGAAGAACCCGTACCCCACGAAGGGCGAGAAGATCATGTTGGCGATCATCACGAAGATGACGCTGACGCAGGTGTCGACGTGGTTCGCGAACGCGCGTCGCCGCCTCAAGAAGGAGAACAAGATGACGTGGGAGCCGAAGAATAAGACAGATGATGATGACGACACGATGCTATCCGACGAGGAGAAGGACAAGGACGACCAGGAGGAGAAAATTAAAACTCACAAAGGTTCGTAGAGTTTGATATAACACAACATCCAATAGTCAATTGAATTATTATACAGTTCCGTCTTAACGCAGTTGACTGTTGGTTGTTGTATTAAAATCCCAAACTTTTCCTGTCTCTCTGTATGTTGAAATATTGTTTTTCTATTTCCGTTTGCCCTGCGAAATGTTGTTTTGTCGTGTATAATGTATTGTGTTGTGTTTCTTGACGATAAGCACCTGCGATTGTATAATTTACCTATAATTCACTAATTACCCTTGAACTGTGAGTAGTGCGTGTATTTCATGTACAAATTGTGCCGGTGTTGTTAACCGTTTAAAATTGCTTTAATTTTGTCGGTGTATAAATCGCTGAGTGAATTGGCATAACGCGTCTGCGGGCCAGAGGGTGTGCGAGCTCGAGAGGAGGCGAGGGGTCGGAGGGGCGTGCGGCCAGGGGGAGGTCTCAGGCGTGTAACTGTGCGTAACCGCTCCTCGCTACCGGATTTCCTATTCGTAGTAAAGTGGGCGGCGCCCGGGCCCAAATTTCATATAACGCGTCTTCCGTTCGTCGCTACAACGGGCCGATGCTCGGAGGTCGCGTTCAGCTTGTCTGACGATCTGCCCTACTTCATGTTCTTGCCAAAGGATTTGTCGAGTTCGTGGATCGTTTCTTTTATGAGGATATTTCGCTGGAACGTAAGTAAGTAAGGTTTTGGGGATTTATAATGTATACCTACCGATCGGTTGAAAGGCTCTCCTGTTCTGATGTTTGTTTAGATGTTGAACTTCATTCGGTGTTTTTGACTTAGAGATATAGGCCTATATTACTAAGTTAAAAATATCAAATGGAGATCTAGTATACAAGGTACGAGCACCATAGGTTGGTATATCTACAGATATTAATGGTATAAAAACAACAAAACATGAAGCTTGCACTTGTAAAAATAGCGTGAGTGCAATAATAAAATCCAGATACGTATTGGACACGGTGCGTGAGAACTGGCTGGGCGGCAGTTAGCGGCGCTTGTCAACAACATAAATTATAAGTAGGCATTGTTACAATAAAGATGGCTTCCAACACGAGTGTTTTCATAGCGAAGTTCGCGTCGCTAATGGAGGTGCGAGGGCGTCACGCATAACGCCAGCATACGCTCGAGTAATGAAGCCCACTATTGTTGCGACATAAGTGTACTTAATTCGCGGTGTATAACGCGGAGTGAATGGACCACTCGCTGCCGCAGCGCACTATTCATAAAAATGTTAAGATGTATGACAGAAGTGTGCGCGGATCTGAAACTGATGGAACTAATCGTGAATTGTAGTTTGTTGACAATATATTACATCAAGTTGTGAAGTGTTTTGAAATGAAATCAAGAATTAGAGGGTTTAATATTACAAATTCTAAACATTGCTAATTCGTTCAATTCAATATAATTCCTAATACTTCAAGTACGTACTTAAAAATATGCATTAATCAACATATAAAAGATTAAGTTCACAAAAAGCACTCAAACATTTTTGACTGTTTTACTTTTAAACTTAACAAATTTATGGGGACGATGAAGGAACTTTTAGGAGTATAAAAAAACAACGCTCTTGTTTACTGTCAGCGTAACGTCTAGTCATCAACGCAATCTGAGCAACCCCGTGGGTTGCGACAAAAAAAGCGCAAGACGCTGTGCATTGTCTGCAGGATTACAGACACGCGCCCCCGCGGCGACTTTCACGCGACGCCGCGTACGGCGCTATGCTAGGGTGCCCCCTTATAACATTACATATTTTCTCTCCTACGATTAAAATAATCTGACTGATGTGTAAAATAAAAGTTGGAAATAATAAAATATTATTTTATTTAAATTTATCGACATAAAAAAATGTACCGACAATTAATTATGTGCTTAAAGTCTTAATGGTATGTTCATTCTAATAAAAGTAATGAATAACATAGTTACGAACTTAAAACTCGATTCCATTCGTAAAAGAAGGTTTCTCCAATTAACGTCGGCGATCCAATAAAATAGTAAAATGCCGTTTATCTACCGCCGAATCCCAAGAGTCGCGTGAGTGACGGCGCATTCAAAAACGCATCATAAATATGTAAAACCTGCGTGACCACAAAGTAAAGTTTCGTGATCGTGAGAATGAATCTCTAATCAAAAAGCGGGCATCACAAGATTAACACTTAACTAAACAACTTTCCGATTTAACTAATCCTAAAGCCAGATCGCAAACAAACCATAATATTTCTCACTAACGTGCATAACCATTCTTTTACAAAAACGTCAATGTTAGCGACATGTAATATATCATTTTAAGTCACGGCAAACAAAGCCAATATAAAAGCTTTCACACGCGATCCCTAGACCGTCGTCGGCAAACAAACACACAGAACTATCCGGAGCTAAGCCACTCATGAATAAAAGCTTCATTTTCGGACCCCACCAATAAATGTTAATTTTTGTCGTGAGCGCACGCATTGCAAACAAAATATTAATCCGACGCGCGTTAATGGAAAACGAGTAGAAGTAACAAACAAGTGAGCGACGGCATCGGCAGGGCGCGCCGCACGCCGCCGCGCCGCGCGCCGGGGAGGACCGCGACCAACAATAAATTGCACTGACCTCAGCTGTTGAGTGCAGGGCTGCAGCGGGGTGCAGCCACTTAGCGCCAGCCACTCTTACACACTTCCAGTGATACACGACATACTTCTACTACCATTATTCACATATATCATACATGTCGTTTGCATAAAATATCAAGGATTGTATTTGGAAAAAGAACTTCAACGCAAGTTTCCCAGAAGAGTAATTCAATATTGAAACAAACAAATCCTAGACGAATTATTACACCCTAAACAAGGGGTTTTCTTAAGTGGATACATGGGGTGTGAAGGGCTGTACGGCGCCTAGAGCGGCCAAGACGGGGTCTTATTAAGTCTTACTTGCCCTCAATGTAGCTAAAGCATACTGAAGGGTAAACGACTCAGTGTTAAGTGACTATAGTGTAGGAGTTCCACTTTGCAATCGAGGTAATCTCACAATAGTGACAATACAATCTCAACACTTACGACATCTCAAATAGTTTTACCATTAAGATTAAGTTTTTCAAGTGAATCTTCTGTCTCGCTCATAGGCTTTTGACTAGTATCCTAGTGTATCGACATATACAAACAAGACACGAACAGTAAATATAAGTGGCGGATTTCCTTCAGTACATTAATTAAAGAACACCTTGTTTATGGTTCTGTTATTTAATTAAAACCTCTAACACATTTCCATGAACGTAATCCCGAGTTTAAGAGCGCAGTTAATTATTTAAGATATTATTTACTTACTATTTCCACCTGTTGATTAGTCAAATATCATAGGAATCGTAATACTTATACTCAGATATTTTAATTGAATAGGTAGTATAATGACTAAACCGTATCCTTTAAAATTTCCTTAAACTTCTTAATTTGTTCAGAATTACCTGATGGATACATTAAACGTATTGTTAAAATAAAACATTACTACATCCATTGCTCGCTTATCTCCCGCCGTTGTGGGCCTTTATTAGATTAATACAATGAAAATTAAAACAATTTGCCGGATAAATATCTTCGCGCGGAGTATCAGTGGCATCCCTATTTATCCCTAGTGAAGGGCAACGCGGATAACCCCTCTTAAAAGCTAGGAGCAGTCAGCATTAAATGGAATAAAGAGAATGAAGTCGAGCGGTCGCGTCACCCCGCGAGCCCCGCTCCCCCCCCCTGCCAGGGCCCTCCGCGCGCTCGCGGGGCCTCTGAATTTCATTAGTGGCCCGAACCCGCCTCCGCGCTTGCCGAAAGCCACTTTACAACAGAAAATGGCATTATGATAATACTTAGAGCCTTATAAAATTCGCTGAATAAACATTTTTGTGTAATTGTACAATAACATAAAATTTTCAAGCAAGAATGATTTTCGGATTAATTTTATTACACTTTTATAATCATAATCCTTTTGAGACCCCTAAGAATATAAAATTCTTTAGAACCTAAAAGGAAAGGTGAAGTAAATAATATACGGGTATGTTGAGGACAAAGACATAAGGATTAATCATAAATCATGAAAAGGTTAAGAAAAGCAAAAAGCGGGGTTGACCGTTAATTGTGTCGCGCGCACATTCCGTGGCAGAGAATGCGGTGCCGCGGGGCGCGCCGGGAAATGCGAAATAAATGCTCGCCTTAATACGAAAGGGATCGGCGGCAGCGCCCGCGGCGGGGGAGTCGCGCCCCAAAGTGGTATTTTCACTTCGCTAATCGGATAACCACTTAACGAATGGGTCACTGCACGCCTAACGTATTTTCACACGACTTTTCTAAAGGGAGCCGGGAGATCTGCGTCTTACTAGCTAAAACTTACGTTCCACTTGTAACGGTCACGTCGAGGATTCAATCCGCAACTTATCGATTTTTGGGAGCATTTAAGCCCTCTTTATTGTTGTTGAGTTAGTTACGGTCTCGGCTATTGCGACTAATCTGATTGCAATAACGTGCACTTACGCGTTTATTGCCAGTCGGACATAAAATGTGATCAATGAATATGATAATCTTTTCAGATGAGGAGCGAAAAGGGGACGACATGCTGCAGGGTATGCACCATCAGATGCTGGGCTACGGAATCAAAGAAGAGACAAAACGGGGTTCTTCCGACTGCGGTGTGCCGATACCAGCATCAAAACCGAAGATATGGTCTCTAGCAGATACTGCGGCATGCAAAACACCGCCACCCGCGGCTCAACCGTGGCCTCAGCACGCTTACGGGCCACCGGAACGGGCTGCACCATCTGACGGAGGTTCGAACGGCTTCGCGCTGCCAGCCACGGCCGCAGCCAGTCCAGCTAGTGGCTCATACGGGCGATACGGAGGCTTTGCCGGGGGGCAATATGGCGGGCAGCACCCTTGCGTGCACCCGGCGTCTTTCCCCGATGTGCAAACTGACACACCGCCACAAACTCCTCCCAACATGAAGGTGCCTAGTGTCGCCAATCCGCTGGGCAGCGGTGGTGGTTCCGGCTACTGCTTTCCGCGGCACCAGCAATCGCCACAGCGCGATCCCTACCACAACCCTCACCATGCTGCCAACAGTCACCAGCCCAATCAACCACACCACAACGAGGGATCTGCGGCGTTCAAGCCCTTTTATAAAAGGTTAATATAAGTTTTTATCCATGTAGGTGCACTTTCGAAATAGATGCAGCATAACTGTTAAAACGAAGTAATATAATCCCTATCGCGCGCTCTTTTGTCGGTATAGTATAGGCTTAGGCTTACTCGTGTCAGTTGTTGCTAACGTCACGTGAAAAGAGTGAATGTTTCCTATTCCAGCTCGCTCCAACATCCCCACGGTTTCGTGTCACCAGTCTGAAAGTGGACCGCGCACAACTAGCGGTGAGTTACTGATTGATTCCGATTGTCGCGTTTGGGTAAAATCGCAACGAGCTCATGTAAATGCGAGTCGCGCACGTAATGGACGATCGTGGTGCAGATATCGGAGTCCCATAAACTCAGTTGCGGTTTAGTAGCGGAGCCTCGCGCCGGGGTGTCATGTCAGTAATTGAAAACAATGGAGTTGAGTCAAGGCGGAAGGGCGACGCGCGACTCGAGGGCGTCGAGATTGCAATCTTGTGTCATTTGTCATTGTCAGAGCGAAGCGTTCCTTACGCCTACACTCTACCGCTGACCTGCCCAAATTAGCTCCTTCTACGAGAACGTAAACTCATAGTGCGCAGGCTCTCATCGACATTTTACATACTTTACGATTTCGTTGTAATACTACCTTCATAAGCAGAATCCCATATAGAATCGAATCGTATAATACGAACACAGGTTTGATTCAGTTTTAGAGGCAGTTGTCGTGTGAAGACAGTGTGGGCTATTTCCCGTGTCACATATTTCTAAGAGTCGTCAAAGGTTTTCTAAGAAGAAGTAGCGGCATCCGCGTCTCATTACAATAAATCGCGTCGCCATCGTCGCCGCACAGGACGGCACCGCCAAGAATTTTGTTTTAGCCAAACGCTCACAAATTCACTTCTATAAACCTTTTGTATTATTTTTGTTTTCACGCCTTTTTGTCCCTCGAATTCCTTGACGCGAAAATAACTCCTTATCGCGGCATTCCTTTAAAGTAGCCCCAAAAAAAACGGATTCAAATCGACAGTTTTTGTTTTCGCCTTAAATAACATTCCTACATCGTTTTAAGTTTAACAAAATTTTGCTAAGTGATATCGCTAAACATCAGAGTGCGATCCCACTTTAAATTGCTTTGTGGAAACATAATGAAGCTTTTATATTTCCGTAAGATCGTGACGATTCAAGGAAGTACTTACCTGGTTGTAGCTTTGGTAAAAGGAACAGAGGAGATGACCGCTCCCAGCTCTAGTTCCATTCACAACGACTAATTTAAATAACACGGCGGGATCGTCGGAAAGACAAAATCGTTAACATACGTTTGTACAATGAGTATTGTTCGTTGTGGAGGGTGCCTGGTGGCGGCGACGACGTGGCGGCGCGGAGCGGGCGCACGGCAGCCGGGCGGTCCAGCGCGCGCCGATAACGCGCGTACCGCGAGCGTGCGTGGGCGCGGAATCTCAATGGATCCTCTTCATTCACAACACTACCTCCGCATTAAAAGCTGCTTTAGTTTTTTTCGACGCCCTAATCTTTCCTCTTATCTCTCGATCCTGACTCGGGTCCTTCTCCGTTTCATTCAGTCGCAGGTCGCTCGGACAACCTGTTTGACTTCTTTTTTCATTGACGCCGTACAAACTTTAGATGACCGCGGCCGAGGTCGAATTTTTATTTCTTTCACATTTCGGTTTTCCGGTCCGAGCGATTCGTTAATAAATTCTCAGATAATGAGACTGAACGTTTCGTCACCTCATCTCGATTGGTTTAGATTTTTTCTTTTTCGGTTTATATGTGTGAACGCGGCGGCGGGCTCGCACCGTCGACGCCGCGATAGAATCGGAACAGCTATCAGAATGGACCTTCTTTTTTGTTAATTTAAATACCGCTATTCTTTTTAGGGATATTTTTATTGTTTCAAAATAAATCGAAATGATCGGCCGTTAAGAATGAGACCCGAATGAATTTTATTGAATGTAAGCGAGGGAACATAAAATGTAATCTGGTTGTCGTTTGTTGCAGGTAAAGCATGTGAAACCTGGGTCGCTGCACTACCCGCCAACTACTAGGGACAGTCAGATTATCACAGTGGCACAGTGTTTCAGTTCTCCCTTAAGATCAACGACACAACTATACCTTAGTTAAATGGCCTCGGGCTGGTTATACAACTAGGTCTATAGACCCCTTTGTAAAATTTATTAATTTGGTACATACATTTATTTGTATATCACATAGTGTAATTCCTGAACTATATGCACAGATTATAACGATGTATGACGTGTTTCGTTAAGTACTTACTTAGCTTATGTTGGATGTGGTCACGTCAAAGGTTGTTACTAAGTACCTACTTATCGAATGAAACATTGTATGAAATCAACGTTGCTCAGTATTTTTATAGAGTTAAGAATATTATGGAAATAATATCCAAATTATTTATAGATACACGGAAAGCGCAATTATGTGTAATAAAAATTTAAACTAGCCTGTATAGGTTTTAGTGAATTATTGTAAATTAATTGACAAATTCCATGACTGGGATGTTTGGCATAAAATAAGGAATCTTATAATATGTTTTCGCTATGTTCTTCCAAACTTATGTTTATGATTTGAATTACTTATGGAGCAATAAGTTATCCGTTAGTACAGGTGCCAGACTTAACTTTGATTAGATTTAAGTGTAATTGTACATTGAGATAGTGGAGGACAAGAGGTCGTTAGGTTTGGTATCGCGCCCTACTACGCAGACTATTGTTTAATTTTGTTGATAACTAGATGAATAGTCGATAAACAATCGTCGATTTGGTTATTGTTGTTGTCCTTGTATATATTAAAATGTTTTGTAGATTTTCTATTTTAGTTTGTCAAGATGTGTACAAAGTAATTAGTATGATTTCACCACGCTCGATGATGTCGACGGTTATTTCGATGATGAACCTTATAAATATTGTTTAAAAGTATTATTAGTATACATGTACATAAAATATTCTGAATATTTTTATTAATAATTCGGTCGCAGCCATTTTTCAGATACAACGTTTTGATTATATACATTATAGAGAAAAACAATGTCAGATTTTAGTCATGTGGGTAATTTAAGGATTAAATGAATAATGCTATTAGATACGAAATCCAAGGAGGTTAATACCTGCCTTACCTAACTGGTGTTAAGGGTTTTGTAGCCATAAGGATGTACTAAGCAAAGGTGGTTAATAGCTGGCTATAGGTGTGGAATTGATGGATATATTGTTTTATTTTTGTTAATAAATGCTATGTGATGACATCAGACATTTTGATACAATGTCCAGCCTCTTCATGTTAGGTGGTGTACGATCTTCGATGTCAACGCACAGCATTTATTAAGCGGAGCTGTGAATATCTGAGACATGTTTCGAAAGACTTTGTAACAAACGCATACATACATACATCGATCGGTAATATAAGGTTATTTATTAAGCATTTTACATAGAATTAAAACTTAATTTCCCACATTAAGAAAATACGTTCTGTTTCTCCGGTCACAATACTAAAAGCAATAGTTTGAGGCTTGTTCATATAAAAGTTCATCTAACTTTAAAATCATAGATGAAGAAAATTTCAATGTGACCAAATCGAATACATTCGCTTAATATTAAATGTTCTATATAGATATTTATAGAATATATACCTATTAATTATTATTATTATCAGTAAAATTATGTAACGATTGTAATTAAATCTTTATTTGAACGGTGTCAGTTTTATTTCTCGACTTATTCCATTATCCTTTGTTATGTTTATTGGCATGTAGATATGCATGGTCAACTGATCCCTTCCTTATCATAAATCCTTAATCTATAGGCATGGATCAAAATATTGCCGCGGGTACCCGTTACCAACATATAAAACAGGTCCACAAAAAGGTACGGGCTATCTAACTGAGCATTTTAAAACGTTAACTAAGTAAATTATTAGCTTCGTTTCATTAAAATGCGACTTGGGACAAACCTTTTTCCATTTGCTTACAATTAATTCTTAATCAGCGGAAACAGCTATTGATACCCTACCCTTTGCTAAGCGCTTAATCAGAACTAAGTTAAAAGAAATCCACTTTAAATGGTTTGATCTTGATCGTACCTACGTACCTATAAACAAAATGGGAAAAAAGTCTATAATGAGCCGCTAAAAGTCGTCGAGCACTTGCCGAGGGGTCCCTCCCTTTCTCTCAACACTTAAACAATGCTTAAAAGCTAATAACAAGAACTTTTTTTCAACCTTCTAAGATAAAATTATTGGTTTTGTTTCCAGTTTGCCGAGATTATATTAATTAAAAAGCTTTTTTAATCGAACTTGCTTTAGGTACAACAAATTTGATATATACATTCACGTCCCTATATAAATGCTAACAATAGCGTGGAATGAATAGAGAAAATAATAATGTATCTATGGTTAGTTTTATGAACCTTCACGTTCAGTATGAATGTATTACATAGACAGCATTATCTTAATTGAAACAACAGATTCTGTACAATTCATTAAGATTTAAGGTATTATTAATAAAGCGACAAAACAAGCTAATTATACAAATGTTAGAGGTTAAAATAAGCAATAAACGAATGTGGAGTTTTGATTTATAAAGATTTAGATAACATTCGTCGGATTTTTAATTAGTTCATGGATACTTAAATAATCAAGTATTGACACAGGTTTTAGGATAAATATTTCCAGATGCTGTATACCTGGTTTATCGCTGGTCCTATCAAGAGAAACGCAATCCTGAATTATGCAAGCAAAGTTTAAAATGTCCACTTACAACTATATTGAGAAACACAATCATATTTGAAAGAGCATAGATTTCAAAAGTCAATGTTAGAGCTTAGTTCGAATTTGATCTAAGAACTAAGTACTTGAGTTACTTTATCACAAAATAAACAAACCGAATAACATACAGAGAATCCCACAGAATATGGATCATAAAACGTTGATACTCATTAAGCGACAAACAAAACGCAACGATTGCTTTACTTAATCAAATCCGTTGCTATAACAATTGAATCTGCAATAAAACCTCCATTGCTAATAAAATGGTCATAAACATTGACAACACAAATAGCAGCTAATAACCCATGGAGCCAATCAAATTGTACGACTGTCACACCAATATATTTTATACGTACCTTTATAGAAATCGAAGCTTGCAGATGATTGCCGCAATAAAATTGTTTGCTGTTCCTGCTTTAATTAATTGGAGTTTAGATCATACCACATGATCGTCGTATAGAACTTATATTATTATATCAATATTTTACATGCAGGAGCTAATAACATTCGAAAGATTTAAAGTCACAAGGCTTGTACCTAACACTAGCTTTAAATTTGTGTTTTAGTAAAGAGTAAAATGCTAATTCTTGCTGAAGGATAAAATGTTAATCATACTCATTTGATTAGTTGGTCTTATTGGAGGCAAAGATTTGAAGTAATGGAAATAATAAGCAAGTCAACAAGTTGGAGCGCTGTTTAGGGGAAGTCGATAGACGGCTCATAACTCTCCCCTTTACGAGTCGGACACGTAAACAATATAAATGTATAGAAATAGGCATTTGAAGCTCAATCACGCCACCAACCTGATAAACAGTTCAAACTATGACATTTTTGGCAAATTTTTAACAATTTTAATTAGTGTTTTTTAATTTCTACTAGCGCACATATTTGCCATCACATTGATTACGGCAGAACTATTAGCTTTTAGGTTTAATTCATGCAAACTACAGTTCTGTAACCAGGAAGTAGGGTTATCGTTTATCGAGCTTCCAGCATTGAGCGACAGATGGCACACCTGGTCCTACCGCGCTTTACCTCGATAGAACATGAAGCTCTACCGCTGTTTTATGTGAAGCTAAGTTACGTTCTGTGCTTTACTTGCTCACAATTAATCAAACATTATTTAATCCTGTATTTTTAATTACTTAGATAATTTTGCAATAAAACTTAATGAACAAATTTTGATCTTGTTTTGCTCTTGTTTTTTTTCGTATTGGAGTCAACGCAGTCTAATTATGATACTTAGTATTTTTTACATTTACACTTCAATACTGTCGAGAAAAACTAACAAAATGTTTCAAAACGTTCCAATAGGTTTATTGATAAAATTGCAATTTGAATTTAGCATTTCAATTTCATTATAAAATCCTTTGTTCCTGGTCCCGGTCAAAATGTACGAGTAAATGGATAAGTATTTAAAGATGGAGTTTATGTTTTTTTAACGAAGGAGGTTCATCACGAATATTATGTAGGTGCTTTACAGCTATGATTATCCTTCTTGTAAATCATACCAATGCCTTAGAACACTTTTATCCTAAACTGCGCTTAGATTAGGTTGTCCTTATAAATATTTAAGTCTCGTCTTCGGTTAACCCCGTGAGGTTCGTGGTCCAGTTAGCGGTTCCGGGCAGGAGCGCAGCGCCGAGGCCGCGGCGTCGTCCGCGCCCGCCCCGCTCACAGTAATTCAAATAAATATTTAGATTTCCAACGTCGTTTACTGCTTTGTGAATGTTATTCCGCTATTGTTCGCCGGGAATGGCTCTTATTGCGAACGCTGCTCAAGTTAGCTTTTTTTAAACTTGTAAAATTTATTAGGTGTACAAATGGAATTGGAGAACAATAAAACAAACCTTATAGGTACGCCCTCACGTGCGTTTAGTGTTTTAATGTTATGAGTGCTCATTATGACATCCGCAATCACAGTCGTAAACAATGTAAAGTACAGGTGGCTCGTTCCACCTGCCCCACGTCCAAAGTGTCGAATCTAATCACTTCAGATTTGGTTGCGAAGGGGCAAATTTATTCATAACCTCACATTTATCACCGCGGGCCGCTCCGAATAGTTTTTCGCATGTATGAGAAAATTGCCGAGGCGAAATTCTATCACGCGTCTTGAAGAGGGCGCGAGCCGTTAGAATTTTGTGCACCTTGCCGAAACCAATAAATCAAACTATTGCGTAATACTGCCCCTATATGCATGGATATCTTTGTGGACCTACACTTTTATTTATTGCACCAATAAACAGATTTTTATGAACGATTTATGAGACTTGGAGTTGTTTGGCTTGTTTAGAATTTTATCTTGATTTTCTTGCCGAAATTTGTTCAAACAGAAGTTGAACGACCCACGGATACATTTTTACTTGGCAAATAAAATCTAGATGTCGATTGGCGATGGTCATTATAAATTTTAATCACCCACTTTTGGAGTATTATCGATCAATTTGTTAATTTAACGTTTATGTGCATGTACGATGCTGTTTCGCAGATTAATAAGCACACTTTGACAGAAAACTAACATAAATAAATGACGGTTGTTTGCGAACCGAGATATATCTAATTATTTATTGTGACATAATGTGTTAGACGTCATGTTATTAACTAAAATAGCCATCAATAAATCTCTATGACTTCGATAAATAGGTTTGGCCGAGGGTTCACGCCGATAACAAACTAGTGGCTACCAGATGTGTGCCGGGCGCGTATCGAGGCATCGATCGCTCCCTACGTCCGAGATGTGATCGCCGGCATTCCACCATCCCGACATCGGAGATAACTGAAAACATTACGTTTAATAATTTATCTACAGCAATTCGTCTGCGCTCGGCTCCCTGTGTCTTGTACCCGATGCGCTAGCCTCTCGGTACGTCGCTACACTCAGCCAGTAGATATTACCCTTACCAATATTAATACTGTTACAGATAAGCCCGGTAATGTTACTTAAATTTACTGCAGATACTCAACTGATTAAAAAGGATAATTTTCTCATATCTGTTAAAAGGTACCTATCAACTTAAATAGAGTTGCTCTACAGTCAACGACTGCAAATAAAAACAAAATCTACAACATTATCGGTCTGACGTAGCGGCTAATATTCCTACACAATATGGCAAGTAACTTAATATCGTTCAAAATTTAAGGCATAGGTAGGACATACTTTGACAGATTTTCCTAAAAACGAATTGAACTCGCAAACTGTGTTCATGAAATGATTTGAATCAAGGAATTAGGGAAATAGGAGCCGAAAGATTTACTTCATTAATATTTCTATTGGGATCAAATGCCTAACTTGAAAATACTTTCACGGCGCAGTCGACGCATAATCCAAAGGAAAATCAATGAGGCATTCCTACACGGCGGTCGAAGATTCGCGATTGAGAGGAACTTTGGAGTTTAAATGAGTTCACCTTCAGGCGTGATTGTGCGGCGATGTACTCACGTACGTATGCAGATTACTCTTTACGAGGGGTATTCGCTGTCAAATTATTATCATTTCGAAATAGGTGGGGATAAAACTTGTGCTAAAGTATAAAAGTGAAGAAAAACTACGACGTTTTATGTAACTTTTGATACCGAATCTCAAAATGATAATCAAATCGAGAACAGTAAACCAAATGACGTTTTGTATTAGCGCCATTATAACTCAAAAGTTATAAGCAAATGATATAACAAAAACACACGCCGATTTAATTTTCACATTAACAAAAGCGGACACGACGATATAAAACAACATAAATCGGACCCCGCCGCGTGAACTGCGGACTTGGCTTCACTTATGCGCCGAGAACATGAGCAAATACTTTATTGCGCTCATCGAAACATCCCTGGGAACACGTTGCGCGATCGATGAGTTACGGTACAGCGTGCCTGTCAATTTCGCGGTATAAAATTCCTCTTCGGACACGACAAAGGCAGCTGTCATCGTGTAGCTTGAAGGGTCGCCGCATCCCTCGAGGCTAAGCCCCCGCCGTCCGGCGGAGACACGCACGTCGTCCGAAACTCGCCTAATCCGCACCTACTCCACACATAAACCCACCTAATTGTTAATAAAAGGAGGAATTCGGAAGCGTGCGGTTACATCACTCGGATGGACTCTCTAATTGATTTTTACTGCCCTTTTAATTTAATGCGAGTTTATGGGGTTAATCGGCGCTAAATATTGTTTAGCGCTAATTATGTGCAGCCTGCTTTTGCGATCGTTAAGGGTGTCTGCGGGGGAGGCAATTTTGTTGAAGGCTTTGTTTGCCTTGCTATCGAGAATCTGAACAACGTTGTCTTTGTTTGAACTAGGAAATTACTCGCAAAACGTGAAAACTATGAAGTTTCAATAATTCAATGTTTTCTTTGATATAGTTGGTTTAGAGACAACAGTAAATCAATTTTTTTTTTTCACACGTATTCATGCATATGGGTGACTTACCCAAGATTATAACATTACCACAACAAAGTGAGATCATAATATATAATAGTTGTCAGAAACTAATGCTCCTGAATAAATGTTTTAATTTTTGACGTCTTGTCCTGAGACAAGTAATTAAGTAGTACATTTAGATAAATAAATCCATTTTTTTAATAATAGAATTAAAACGAATACTAATAAATTGTTTATTAGTGTCGATGACAATATTTCACGTCATGACTTTAAATCTGTTTACTTAAAGCCTATACAAGGCTAGTTACGTAAGCAATAAACAACAAAAAGACAGTGTACGCTGTTCACCAGCGGGGTGACATATAGAAAAATTCCAACGTTTTATTCTATTTCGAACTCATCTTAATAACTCGGACAATATTTTTTGTGAAACGTCTTATTTTCTAGTGAATAAGAATTTGTTGGGACTCCTTGAACGTGTACAACATAATGTTATTATAATTTATGTCATACTAAGCAGGTGAAGATATACGAGCGGGTCATTCATTTTATTAAACATGTTTGCTAAGTCGATTTTGTTATTTTTTTGTCGCTCGTTCGTGGGCATCTATCACGCAGCGTGCGGGCGCGGAGCTTGCTCAGCTCTTTATTACAGCACCAATGATTTCCGGAGGTCGGGCTGGTCGCTCATGGCTCCACGCTGGACGAACTCCTCGCACATCAACACTCACTTCTCCTTTCTCCTGGTGACGTCTGATGTCTGCAGGATGCTGTTTTTACTTAAAAGCAGATGAACACTCATTTTCTTTTTCTTTTTCACCAAATGGCAAAGGCATTTGTTCCATCCAGCTCTACGATTGTGTTAGCATGTGTGATAGTCATTTGGTGTTCAAGTAGTCTTGTTTTTATAATAATTATCTAATAAGTTGGCGTTAGTGAAGAAGAACATTCATACCATACCAGCTATGATCATCCTCAAAATATCAGTGTTTTTCTTCAGAGTGTCATTATTTTTCTCATTTTAATTGAGGTTTAAACACATAAAACTCTCGAAACTTTTTCATAGACAAAAATATTTATATTTAAGAAGTAAAAAACATGCATACTATTAATAACTTGAATGACGAACTTTTTAGGTTATTATTAAATTAGTCTCTAACTGTTTTTCTCCCAATCAATATAGGATGAATTCCGAAGCAAAAACTTAATTGGTTCTTCCTAAACCAGAATCAGTGTATTCTCTCGCTGCTCCACTTTTTTCACTTTATCTTAGTTCTGTTAATCCTTTAACTTAGCTAAGATGGTTTGTGGTAACCTTACCAATGTTTGTTAAATTAATCATTTCGTATTTAAAAGTAATAACAAAATCTTTCACAATTTGTAAGACGATAAAACGAGTTGGTAAAGATTCAATTCTCAACGAAAATCCGTATTGAATAAGAGACAGTGCTAGCGCAAACAACGAAGAAGGCAACAAAAGCATTGATTCTACTCACAAAGATATATTTTGTGATATTATAAGAGAAACATTTGCGCAAAATGCGAACATCGGGACCATCCATTATGCGACGTCGCCGGCAGACCGACCACCTCTCGCAAAAGCACTTTGTATTAAGTCAACAAATCCAAAAACCATTCAAAGGACATTTGTTTCCATGAATAATAATATGTAAATACATTATTATATACACGCCTGGAGAGTTCTCGTGACTACTTCGCGATACAGTGGTGAACTAAACTGTACAATTAAACTAGATTGCTGTATCGACTTCGTGTTCGAGTGTGGTTTTTCCGAGCTATTGTGTTGATTTAGTCATTTGTGATACTTAGTAGAGACAAGAACAATTATGTTTGGTATTCGTTAGTGGTTTGATTACTGGTTGTTTTAATTATTATGAGTAAGTCGGAAGTTTCTTTAATGCGATGTGTATTTTTTTCTTTTATAATTTTACTTCTTTGTTGTTTTAAGTTGTGTTTGTGTTTAACATGTAAAGATTTTGTATTTACAAAAATAAAACAGTTATTCAACAAATGACTAAATTAAGTTAGTTTCAGAAACATAAAGGTTTCTTCTCTTTCATATGTTGGAGAGATGCGAAAGTTTGTAACAAGTTCGTAGGACTTCAATCACGTAAATAATTTGGAGTGTAGCTGGTTGTCAGTGTAGCGTACAAGAACGCGAGGAGCGACCCGTAAGTTTTACAGATTTTAATTTTCCTTTTGTCTTTATGGATCACGAAATGTTTTGTGTAGTGGTGCCCCGGGAGGCCCGCCGGGACCCCCCGCCGCGGCTTCCTTCCTACATCGCCTCACTACAAAAACGCTTGTTATAAAAATGCACGAGGAACAAAAACGCTTACGTCGGGTGACAAGTGGGCTTTGTTTATAATATTTGTTGATTTGTTCAACTTGTTTATGAATGTCTATAGCACCTGATGACTTGGCTCTTTTGCAGCTTATGACTAAGAACTATGGTTGTTTGTAAACAGACACCTGATACCATTGTGGTAAGTAATTGAGAACACTTTATGGGACCAATGACCTCGACTTATGACAATATGTTTACCTACATGTAAACAACAAACAAACCATCCAAGTTATATTAACAATAAACGACAATTACTTCGATACACAAAAGGTCACGCTTTTGCTTACACCACTTTGTATTGTCATTACACTTTGTCAACATCGACAGCACTATTTCATAAAATAATTTTGTAATTACCCAACACTTGTATACGCCACTTGACATGAGGAAGTGCGGCGCTCAATGTGTGGACGATATTCGCAAATTAACTATGATTTAAAATATAGACATTGTCACAACAAGTGAGTAAACAAGTTGTAAAACACCTACATTCGGCGAGAGCCCGAAACCGGAGAACTTTATTAGCTGACACCTCGGTATAAAACGGCGTCATTATCGAGATATCATACTAATGTAGAATGTTAAATTTATCAAATATACGGTATTTGGATGAAAACATACAAGTTGACAACACGTGTAGTTGCTATCTACGCGGACGGATCGGACGCCCCGGGGCGCGGGCCCGGCTCGCCTGCATTACTCACCGTGACCTAATGGGCGGGGATAAATCATGTGTATAAGTAAAAAAACATACAAAACAAACCCAGAAACGGACCAATGTTGAATAAACAAAATTCATGGAAATGGGGACAAATCTGACAATACCGAGTCCGGTGGTCCGCGGATTCACCGTGTGATCCATTTGCCAATCCCGGAATAATGACGTCATATTACCGGCTGTTTCCCCACATCCATATGTCAAAGACTGGTTCCTACGGTGATAGCTTATCTCGAATACAACATCTGTATTTCAATATTGTGTTTGCTTCTTTCATCGAAGTATAAACGTTCTACTTTTCCAAAATACAATTGTAGATAGGTAAGTACTGCTCTTTTTTCAACACTAGGTATAACAAAATATCTTAAATGTCAAATAAGTAGAACACACAAAATATTGTAAATAATTATGTTGTACTCACCCGCACATAGTAACCGGTCCCCTTCTGACACAATGAGATTTGCAATTGCAATAAGAGATTATTACTCCGAATATTAAATTACATTGTCATTCAGCGCCTATGCAAACCGACGATAAGGAGCTATTGCTTCGACAAAATAAAGATATGAATACCCTCTAATGCGATTAAACGAAAAGTGCAACAAATTAAATTCTCCCACGCGAAACGTCCCTTGTATAAAGAAAGACATAACGTCGGGGCCCAAATAGGAGCAATTCATAAAACTGAGCAAGCCCTTTGATATGAAAATACAGCTAATCCGGGGCACGCGCGCCGAACTCCGGGAGGTGACCTGTGTTTGTTTGTTTGTTCCACGATATCATGTTGTTATTTATTTATCATAACTCGGGACTTTTCAATACTCTCGTCCAAATTTATTAATGCACCGCTCGTAAGCCATTATAAATTATAATTTATCCCGAGATTAATGAATATAAGTGTGTTATAATCATTATGTGGTATTTTTTAAATATATCTCTTGAATTTTAGGAATGCTTGTACGTATTAAGCTTTATTGGTTAAATATTCGGTAACGAATTATGACGATGGCCCTATAAAAGAACTGTCAAGCCAGAGTTGGATTTTGTAATCTGTGAAAAATAATATTCGATTATTTTGACCGTGGCCCTAGCGAGCCACGGTTTTATGGTCCTTCGAGCCGGATGTGTGAAAAAAAACGTGATGGCCTTTGAGTTGTATCAAAGGCTTTTATTATACAAGATTAATGGGAATTCGAATGTCTATGTTTAAGTTCAGCTTTCATAATAAAATGTTAGTATCAACACTCGTTATTGTTTAGTTTATTAGTCTTTTGTGAGTTGAGCAAACCTGTAATATGAATTGCACAAGCTAGAATCAAGGGAAATTATAACGTTCGATATGCACAACAACCGTAATCGGTACACATAATATCACAACAGTGAAAGGGCCGGGCTACTCGTTTAAATGGGTATTATTAAAAGTCATTTCAAACAACAGTACGAGAAATAATAAACACCAAAAATGTGTTTGTTCTTTTTAAATGTTTTGATATAAGTACCAGATGATTGAGCGTTGCGGTCGTTCTGAACGGTTTTATTAATTTTAAATTGATTTTGATTGTAAAAAATCCTTTTTTGTGATCCGATGGAGATCGACAAAGGTTGAATGAAGTTATTATTGCTACCACCGAACATTTTTTACGACTGCTCCTCGGCACGAGTCGTAAAAACTATTTTTGTTTACAATTACTATAATTTGGTATTGTGATTGCGGCTTTACGAAAAATCATTTCTTCGGAACTGCATTTTTAGTACTACCGAGATTGAATTCTTATGTAATTTTAAATGTTTCTTCTTTTATGATAATACTTAATTTTAATAACTTTGTTGATATTTAAACGCCTTTAGGTACTTATATAAAAAAAACATATCAGAATAAAATTTTATGTCCAAATCTGAGAAATGTTTCTATATTTATTGCGCGCTATTAAATACCTCTTGCTTTTGCATAATATCATTAAATTCTTACTTTAGTCAGATGGAAAACAAAACGCAAGATAAGATCAAAAGACATAGCTATATTAAAAGTAATACCTGAAGATCTTGAACCTAACACAACCATCAGACCATATTATGCCCAAAACGGATCTAGGCAAAAGTGTACATGAGATCAAACTAACGAAATCCTTGCGAAGAGCTGAATGACAATCATCATTAATTCCTGTAATGAGAGTTGAAACTACACGAGCCGTTCATGTCAGATCTAGTAAACATGACGTGGGCTCGCTATCTCACCACGATCAATGATGTATCGATATGTGTATTTCATTAAGCACGAACGTTGAACATGTAAAGAAATACTAGATGTGACTTGCATGATGGGTAGTGTTCAGAATAGTATGAAGAAAATTTTCAATCGAATGCAGTTCAAGATTGTTTGCCTTTTAATGGGACAAAATCGTTTTGTATATTCGAGTTTATTGTTCACAGTAATTTGTTGTCTCCAGATAAAGACAAAAATGGTTGTAAAATATCTTTTTAAGGTACTCTACGAGTATGTATTACATCTGGTTACAAGTAATTTGAAGATTTTAAAATCAGTTTCAAATATTCAAGAAGGCTAAAACAGAAAACAGCAACTAAATCTCAAGATGGATGTGTCTCGAGATAGATAGTGTGATGACACTATCTTCTTTTATTAAATAGCTGATTGTGTATTGACCTGGTATTCTGAAAAACAATCGTTCTAATTTAGATTTTTTGGAGTTGCTATTAGCAAGGTAAAATTGAAATGTATCCTATCCTTTGCCAGTAAAACTAAAGTTTCATTTGATTCAATAAGTAATACTCGAATAGCTAAAAGTATTCACAAAAAAAATGTATTTACATTTACTAATTGTTGGTGTAATTCCAAGATTTGTTCTAATTAAATATGGGTCACTGCGCGCCAAAGGTTATCCAACAATAGTTTATCAATTTAAGTATTTATTAAAAACTGATTGTGAAGTGAGTGATGTAATCAAAACTTAAAGAAACCAATTAAAATCATTTAGTGTACCTACACGTGTAGAGTGATAACAACAAGTCAATGTCGTATTAGAATTTTGCTGTACTTTATTCATTGAATCATAAGCTATCAAGTTTAGAGTGTACAAGGTATAAGGTCATAATGAGGGAAAATATTTGGCTAGTGTAACAAAATTCTACGACACCTGGTTTTGCAAAATAACATGTCAAGGTTAAACGGCCTACAAATAATACTAATAACTGAATAACTTTTGCATTTGAATCGTAAAGTTTTCTGTTTAGTTTTAAAAGGTAAAATTTCTGGTATTTGAAATTATTCTTCTTAAACTTATCTTTAATTACTAAGTTACAGATAAATATATGCCAAAGATAACGTTCAATAACGTAAGAGTATTTTTTATTGAGGCCAGTTCCAGTGACGTCTAAGTTTTTATGGGATGCATGGGTGGGTGTCCTTGGCTACGCCAGCCATCGATCATATCGAAGCCGCACTATAGATGCTTACTAAACATAACACCGCATATTATATTTACTGCGGTGATTAACATTATTTAAAAAATATTATCGATCCCAAATGAAGGCTCATTAGCATGTGGTTTTATTTTAACTCGTATTTTGTCTCTACATTTTAAGTCAACGTTCATATTTTGTTAGACAACTATCAAAATTGAAGATACAATACTTGCAAAATAATAATGTTGCTTTGAGAATTATTTAGTTATGTCAAATTCGGTCTAATATTTTTAACTTGCAAAAAGCTCTACATAAATCGTACACAAATTAAAAAAAAACAATATATGTACGTAAATTGAGTACAATGTCTTTGTATTTATTGTATTTAGCAATGAAAAATCAGAATCAAATTAAATAAATGGCGTAAAGTAAAGCGCCTGCAGACAAACTTACGGCAACATTGAATCGCTGTAGGATCCACGTTTCTTTTTCTTTAAGGCGCTGTGCGCATGAGTCACGATCCGAACCTGTTGTGGAAATAATTTGTAGTTTTATTACGTACCTCTTTTGCTGTTCTTGATGTTAGTGTTATATTTGCATAATGCATTGAGTCTTATTTAATACCTGGTTAAATAAGCAAACATTAGAAACCTGTTTGCAAGAAAAGGAGAGTCATGTCTCTTCGTAGTAAGCAGGTTAAATAGTTGAACAAATATTGATACAATTACTGAAACCTTTCAATTATTTCTTAATATAGTTATTCTGAATACTTGACATCTCAAGTCATTTCACATTGTGCCTGTCCTTATAAATCATTTACCTACATTCACAAAATGGTGGTCCAATTCTCAGTTGATATCTTACTTTTACTAGCATCCTATTGTCCAAAATGCAGACCCAGTTGTGTAGATATCCCAATAGAATTGCTAAACTGACTTTGTAATGATGTATATTCACAGCAGTGTCCTTGACACCTACGGTGCGGCGTGGGGAACTTGCAACGCAACCGGGAACACTGCGATTATTTTACCTCACGACGTCATCCCATATATCTCCACTGACAATATTTTACCACCAATCCTTATTTCACGGAATCCGACGTTATTACGGCGGACAACATTCGGACATGTAAGCAAACATCTTAATGTTTACTAATGAAACATTTCTAAATACATTGATTGATGATGTTCGCCTCGCGCGGGTTTTGTGTAGGCTCGCATTATTCTATTCATAAGTCGCGCTGCGGGATGCTGAACGTCAGCGTTGGTGGCTTCGCTATTGTTCATTGTGGACACAATTCGGCAAACATTCTCGTGCAATTTTTTTTCGATGCTTACTTTCGAGTGGGTCATTTAAATTTCATGCGTATTTTAGTGAGATAGACGATGCTGATGGGTTTCCATTAGGAGTGAATGATTAAGAGGTCGAGTGTCGAAGCGGCGAGGGAGTGACATCGTCGGGAGAGGGCCTCCGTCTCAGGGGAGTGTGTGGAACCCCTGACACCGGAGTGTGGTGCTGTGCTTACAATTAACTCCTCGGGCGAGCATTATCTCGACATTAGGTCGTCGTGACTGCACCCTCCCAAGACATTTGTATCAATATTAAAACTCTGTCTAACGCTAACACGGTGCAAAGTGTTTAATGCACGTATACTAATGTACTTATCGCTCTCTCAACAGGGTTATGATAAAATGTCGCAAACTCTATCGTTACATAATACTGTTCAATACCGATTAAATGGGAACAAAACTCTGCAAATGATATACCATAGTTAGTACCAAAACATGAACGGATATTTCAACAACAAATTAAATTCGCATACAAACTCGAATAAAGTTTTCGATGTGAAAGCCAACAAATAACACATTGTAGCGGCGAGGCAGAGAACAAAACCCCGAAACGTCAACGGTTGTGATTGCCAATATAAAAGTTAATCATGTTAGTGCGCCGGGGTGGGCCGGGTGTCGCGATATCATTGTCCCAGGTTCGAACCCGGCCACCCCCCGCAAGGATTCGTTGCTTATTTAATGCAACGATGCACACGTAAACATCTAAATAACTTTTGTGTGACACTTCTCCCCTACCCTCTAATTTTACTAAGTAGCCGTATCTTTACAAATGTATTGGGGAAGAAACATTCAAACCAAATGTGTTTTAGGACCAGATTTGTTGTCTCGTCTCAATTGAAGTGAGCAGAAAACAAAAAAAATGTTGACACTACACAAGTAGATAGGTGATATTTCAAACAGATGTGAGTGTATGTTTTTATTTTAGAATTTCTTTGACTAGGACAATTTGCAGAACTTTTGAATACTCAGAATTTCTCAATAGTAAATCGAATTTTTCGGTCTGCTTAATTGGTTTTATCACTAGTATATTTAGACAGAGAGTGACCAGTTCATAGGTTAGGTTTTGAGCTTGTGATTATGAGAAACGTTTGTCTCCTGGATTCGGAGCATCACCTATGTTGCATGCGATGGTCGGTGTGAGCTGGTAGATAACGCTATCCGACAGGAGCAGGCAGGCAGCTCGCTGGGCGCCAGCAGCCCTAAGCTCGCACCCCACTGCTCCTGCCACTCTCCTGTCACAGCTTACGCAAACCGACTGACAGCCTCCCAATAATTCGTTACGAAAATGTGTTAATCGCACGCCGAACACTTTCACGGTTCGCGACACCGAATTAGATTAGCGTGATGACAATAGCTACATCTGTAGCTGAATGAGACTCGTCATATTTTGACAGGTATCGTCACATGTCCGTACCCTCGTCTGCCCACATACACGTGTTCGAGCGTCCCACGCGGACTCGTCCGTCGTAACGTTCGATGTCAGCATTTTTTCCTCACAAAAGTCACGATTTCACGCGGCGCGAACATTCATCCGATTGTCGTGAATTTCGTTATCTTGTATTAGCGAACGTGTGAGGTGATATTGAAAAAATAATACGTTTGGGATTTGACGGCTCCCCATGTGCGCGCGGCAGCTTCCTTTACACTGCAACGCTCCTATAAATGAAACGGGATGATAAATTTATTTAATGTATACAAATGTTTGGACATTTTTATTTTGCTGTCGTTTAGACGTAGGTAACATAATTTAGTTCACCATATGTTAAGTCGTTACAACGCTTTGAGTAGGAAGTGGAAAAAATGTTTTACGACTTGTGAGAGATAGTATGACAAACCGGCCGTTTTCCGTGTATCATCCTCGCTACGTCGATAAACAAACTTTTTTTCCTAATGGACGCAAAAAGGTTATAGATGAGCCTATTGAATAAATGTGCCACCGGAATTAACTCAATTATGTAACCTATAATTATCCAGTCAATGTATTATTCTGAATGTTTCTGTGAGGAAGATGTTGTGACACCTTGCTATAGTATTAAATATACGTTAAATATACGTTGTCGACATTTTGAATGTCTTTTGGTCGACTTCAGTTCCGATATAGCCAAAATAAAAATTTGCCGGTTCATTAACGAGGGGTTTAATTCGGGGTTTCCGTCTAATTGATCTCTGGCCGGGGTAATTATTCACAGGGGGTATATAAAGTAATTATTGCTGGGTAGCCCTTTTTCCTTGTCGCCATGGTACCCCCCAGTCCCCCTCAGCTAATCACCGCCCGCGCCCGGTGTCAATGACGGCTCGCAACTGTATCTTGGATCGCGATGACAGAATTTTAATATATTTTGTTGTTGTATGTAAATGGCGGTGCAGATGTCGCATAGAAAGGCAGATGAAACACATACCTCCCCACATTGTTTTGTCAAATCTACAGTCACTAGTGAAATTTCTAAGATGCCTAAGTTTAGTGTAAGGCAAAAAAAAACAATTATATTTTAAATGTTAGGATTTGCGTTTTTCTAAAGCATTTAAACATATTCGTATTTCTAAAACTTAACAGCAATGATTAGGTAAACAAACCACTCGAAAATATTATCAGTAAGTACTCGACCGACGAGGTTAACAGCAAACAATTACAAACCATAAATTAACATTACCCTTAACTGCCTCAAAAAACCTACGCAGGATGAAAAGGAGATTTATATTTGTTAAGGCGAAGTTGTTCGTCTTCATAAGGCTTGACGTTTCATTTCTGTCTAGGCAGGCCGACAAGTGCTAACCCTCCTTCGCGCCTGTACCGCGCTCCCCCGTCCCACCCCGTCTCGAAGGGCTCCCGTTGTTATGCATAAAATTTTGTCTTATTACTTCCAACTTTGCTATTATATTTGACGAGACGGAGTTGGCAAGTTATTTTGTTATTAAAATTTTTGGCCGAAGACGGCGGCGAGATGAATCTAGTTCGAATGTAAATGCGAATGCTTAAATTATAAAGCAAGAACTTATTTGATTTAACAAACCTTACGATCTGGGGATTAATGTCGGAAATTGGAGGAGGAGGCGCGCCGTTGTGATTCGCGCGTCGTCGCCAGCCGAGCGGCGCGGCGCGCGGACAAACACGACAAAATGGGATTGACGAACATCGCTACACCAACTTTGGGAGAATATTGGCTGCTCTTGAAACTTATCAGCCGCGCTTTGTTTTACATTTGTTTCTTCCCACACACTTATACCGACTGTTTCTAGGATATCTTGTGAAGTTTGCCCCGAAGTGCGACTTCAATCCTTATTTTGCGATAATTATTGGCAGAAATTGCAACGACACAGATTGAATTAATGTTTAGCCCGGATTTTCTTCTAACTAGGTATACTCGTATACTATTATGTTTTTTTACACATTATTTTATGTCCTTCATGCGGACTCTTACACTACTTTATAACCTATTTTTGGTGTTCTGTATAATCTATAACGTTGATTATGAGTTCGATTTTTCTTATGTATTAATAATTCCCTTGATAAGGATCTACGCTTTTTGGTAGTTAACATTTGATAGTGCTTCAGCATGAGAAGTTATTTATAACACGGGAGGGTGTAGTGGCATTAAATCGTTCGACAGATTTGCGTGAACATGCAAGCAGTTAATTGAGTTGCTCTCGCTAGGAGTAGGTGCGGAGTGTGTTGAAGAGGCAGCAGTGCGTACGCAGACGACGGCGGCGCGGCGGCGGCGGCGGTGAGCGTAGCGGGCGCGGAGACGCCGTACGTAACATCTGTTCCTTTTGTAGCGACAAATTAACACCGACTCGAGCAAACTGAGGCAATGCAACGACCCATTCCCAGCTCGGAACGAGCCCTAAAGCTTCCCTTAAGCGCGACGCCAGCTGCTCGCAGCACTAAATTCCACGTTACAATGCTTTGTTTTAAAATTTGTAATCATTCTCACATTTTATGACGGTGAACGGTCCGTTTCGGAAAATTTGATACGACTATAAAGCCTGTAATTGTGTTAGCATTCCAGTTAATTAAAAGTTATGAATTTAAAGTCGCACAGCTTTAGTGCTCGTTGACGCTCGCCGTCTGAATAAAACGGTCATATAAAACGTGATGAATTTCTTTTTACGGCTTTAAAGAGAGTTTAGACAACATTTAGCTACTGTTAATGAGCGGTAGTGTATGGTGCCCGGCATTGTAGGCAAACAAAAAACTTAATGAAACTTTTTGTCTATCATTTTATGTCTTCAATGTTATGACTCGATGTTTAACGTACAGTTGACGCATATTTCCCCATTTAAATAAGTGTTACGAAATATAAACATAATGCTTTCTCAAAAGCATCTGCTTACGTCATAAAACTCTATTATGTCAATAAATTAAAAAAGTGCACAGTCAAAACATTAGTTTCCCACAGCGATTAAACGGCACCGAGTAATAAAGGGCAAACTGAAAACACTATGGAGCAGTGAGTTATGAAAACAAATATACATTACGAGTACGTACGAAATCTCGTACAACTAATGACGTTAAAAGCGAGGGGTAAGAGTAACATTGTTAACAGTCATAGTTCGGGTGTGTGTGCGCCAAAACTTGGGTACTGCGGCCATAAATACCGCCGCGGGGGGCCGCCGCGCCGCGCCGGGCGTCGGTAACAATAACCACGACGTATGCCGTGTTAACATTAGCTCCGTACTTAATTCCTTGTAGCCCTAAACTCGCTTAAGAGGGTAAGACTCAGTGACACGGTGTTAATTAAATAATTACTTTAAATAATAACTCCTTGGCCCCGACCCGAGCGCGTTATGTTACACGCCGTCCCTTTCATTTGCCATGTCTAAGTATTTTCATAGATGTTCTACTGTTTTGGGTGTTATTGTAACAAGATGACTAATTTCGAATTTATATTATAATTTATTAATTGCGTATTTTTCTTAACTTAAAGCGTAAAGTTATGCTTTAAGATAGTGTTTCTACCTAACTTGAGGAAAATTGCAACTGACAGCAATTTTCCTGATTTTGTCACTTGAAGCCAGTACGTCCTTCGTCTTTCTCAGGTCGACCCGAGACCAAAACCATCTGGTACATCTTGCACGGCGCGACGAATATTCGTCATTTGACAAATTAAGCATCTTTGTTTGAGCAACAACATTGTTGTTGAAAATCACTCATTGAAAAAATATTATTAAAACAATTCCTTAGATAACACAAATTCGGATTTCGATTTTGAATAAATACTGAAAACTACTCCGTAGAAAAAAAAATAACGAAGCGTACTGCATTCGTAGGATTTGAAAAAGCACCAATTAAACAAACAAGGAAACGGGGTATCAAAGGAAGAATTTAATGGGTGCTCATGCCTAGAGGTCGTCTCTCTAAATTCACATAAAACCCCGTGGGCAACGTTCAAGTGACTCTTATAGTTTCAGAACGTTTTCACCGACCGCGACCGCTCCGGGCGCTTATATGCATTGTTAATGATATTCCTCCATTTTATGATGTTGTAACATTCGGTACTAGGGGTTATGCGAAACAAACAAAGTGAAACAGAATAAACTTTAAATCTTTTTGAAATGAATCGTATTCTGAGCCAACTTTGAACTTTAAAGTTTCAGGGGTAACTATTTTCTTCGCGAAGAACTAACTAATTATGATGGATGCGATTGTATTCAATATATCTAGAAAATTTTATTGAAGTTTCCTTGCTTTATCTAACGTGAGAATAGAACTTTTGTAGGTGTTATTTCTCTTGAAGAATTACAAAGTAAAATGTATGACGCAATTGGAAATCGAAAACCAGTTTCAGACTAGATTAATAAAGGATGGACGAGTTCGACATTTTGATGAAAAAGACTCAGCTTTAGAATGAGATGTGTCCGTCTAGTATTCCTGTTGGCTATCCAGGAAGAAATAGCTCTACACCACTAGTCCATTAGGTTTGGCCCGTCACCGCCTTGAAATATTCAGACTGACAACTAAGATTGTCACTGGCCCATCAATGAGAGCTATATTTAAACTATAGTTGAGGATTCAGACAGAGAATTGAATTCGAGTAGAGCTAATTGACATTGCTGGTCGTTAAAAACTTTTTACATTGAACGTTAAGCCTTGATTGAAATTACTCGAAGTAATTTTGAAAAAGGCCAAACAGTGATAAAGTGTTCCGAAAGGTAAATTAATTTAGTCAAAATTAAATCTACTTACAATACTTATATTATTTTTGTATAAAAATATATAAAACAAAAACTAGTGTTTTGAACACAAATATTTTTTTATGGGACAGCTATTTTACATCGCACATAAATCTGACAAATTTCGGAGAAATTGGTGTTCGTCGTGTAGTTAAAATTAATACTTACTGATCGAATTGAGAACTGCTTATTTTGAAGATTACAATTTACAGTTTAGAATTAAGCTTATAGTCTGTCATTTGATAGTATGACAAACTTCAAACAAAGTTTGAAAGCTACTCTAATTTGTTATGGTCTAAAATCATCTCACCCCGCTTTCTTTATCACGGGTCCAAATATTATTCTTTTTTCCGTCAAAAAAGTTTCACCAAAATCTGTATACAAACGACAAAGTTATCCGCAAACAAACATAAAAAGCATATTTTCAGTTAAATTAAGAAACCTCCTTTTATGAAGTCGGTTTATAAAATATATTTGTTAAGTACTAAATTAATAGAACTAAAGAGCACAAAATTTACAACTTCTTAAAATAGCTCAACACGGCAGGTAGGACCCGAAGAGGTGTTTAATTTCATTCTAGAATCAACAGACACATTGTACCAAAGCTGTTACACTGTAATCGACATCTTTATTACAACTTTATAATATTAAATCTAACAAACACTCACAAAAACCCCATTGTACTTATAGGTCTTGTATAAATTATCTAATTAACTCTATTTTTTACTTGAAATAGCGCAATTTAATCGATCTCCAACATAAAAAACGCATCATAACACTTTATTTTTATGAAAACAGAGAATAATTTGAATGGTCCCGACGCACACAGTCGGCTGTTATTTGTTCATTAAGGCGGGGCGAGCGAGCGCCAGCGCTGTGTAAAGCCTACCCTCAAGCACCTACTCTATTGACTTTCTTCCGTCACTTTCTTATCGAGTTATGATAAATGGTCGTGAGCGCGCTACGAACAAGACCCTGTGATCAACGCACAAGCGTACATTTTCCTATGCCCACGACGAGTGAGCATAATTCGTTTTACCGCATCGACGTTACTTCTTAAATAATAAAAGCTCTTTGTAAAACTTTCCCTCCTTGAGCGTTCTAAAGCTTTTCGGTATCCAGTAATTAATATTCATGGAGGCTCGTGCCGAAGGGGCCGTGTAATTAATAAACTTATATGATACTTTTGTTTACAGTGTCATTCCTGAAACGCAGGGGAGCTGTGGAAACGCCTGTTTGTCTCGATGTTCAGAGGTACCTACCGCGTCCCCCTACTTTATGTAAGTACTTACTTACTTTTGATAGAGTCCGTGTCGCGTTGACGAAAATTCAAATTTAGGCGGTCGGTGAAAACGTAAGCCGGCCTCTATCAGAGTCGTTGGTATAAAACGAGGTCCTAAAATAAATTAATGCTTCATATCAACGAGAGACAAGTATCGTTTAATTTAATTTGAAGGCTCAAGTAATTCGACAAAACTTCTGTAATAAAATTATCGAGCATTGACCGTGGTGTGTGATAACGCGGCGAGTGGGTGTGGAGGCGAGACGTGCGACCGGACACAGCTCCGCATGTTAATACACGTAAACCAAGATAATCCATAAAACTCACAAAAGGTGCCGAGTTGTCTTCACGACCCACGGCCCAGTCGCACACAAGCTGATAACGCCGGTTTAATCTGAGTTTAGTTTATTCATAATGTGGCTTTATTTGTGCTCAAGGGAGAACACTTTTGTATAACTGAGTTTTAATATGTAACAGTAAAAAATTAATATGCAATTTTAGGGTACATTGTAAATTAAGTATTAAACGATAGTACCCTATAACACCCTAAGAATGATGTAACGAATTGTAAAATTCGCCAAATGTTAAATAGCGTGCATTGCTTATTCATCAATGAAACGCAATCCCCTCAAAGCACTTAAGCACTTAGCGCAAACATATCGATTCTCAATATGCGACGCCAACGCCCCGGGGACACAGTGACAATGTAAAAACGCGAGTACGCAGCGCACCGCGTGATTCACTTATTTGTCCTCTTGTGCTGAGCCAGAGTAGCGAACTTTACCAAACGAGAGTTAAACTAGGGTTAAAAGTGTGGAGGGTCCAATCGGACCTCATAATATTATAACGTGTAAGAGTAAAAGAGTCGGCGTTATCTTCTACACAGGCCCGATTCCTGACCACTTTAATGGGAAAAGCATGTTAGAATTAAACTAAACAAAGACGACGCATCAATTAGGGGCTCTTCTTGTTTTTTTTCCCCTTTTTTTCAAAAAGGGCTTAACTTTTTAAAGTTGTACGTTGACCAGCCGGCGCTCGATGGTCTTCGTTATTTTTTACTGACTTATTTGATTAGATCAATCTCAATGATTCTTGTATGGATTTCAATTAAGTTGATAAAAAGATAAGTGGGTGCAAACATAAACTTTCGTTAAGTAATTCTTTTGTTGACTATTAGAGATAATGCAATCGTATGCAGCTTTACGAGTTTAGAAGTTAACATAGTTTATTTATCTTAGATATTGGTAATCTTGGTACCTAATCATAATGAGAGCACTATCCCTGTTTTCTTCTATATACATGATGCGTCTCATCAAACAAATGTTGCACGTTCACTCTGATGAACTTTGAGTCACAATTCCTTATTTGTGTTTATCATTACAAATAAATTGATTAATGTTAATACCACTGTCACTTCGCAATAGCAAGTTAATTTGATTACATTAATGGCACTCTAAAACCCTAAATTGCAAGGCAAACATAAAGGTAATCGTCGTACCACTAAACAGGGTTTTGATTATACTAAAAATGGAGTGCAATAAAACTGAGAGGATAACTCAACAGTAATTAAGACGAGGTAAATATATGGAACGCATTGACGGATCGTAAAGCTAAAGGATTCAAAACAACAAACTGCAAGCCAGTGTTTACGACGACGACCGAACCGCTTTTATTGTTGTTATAAAATTCACGATCCATTATTAATTATTACAGACATCATTAATCTACTAATCTATTTAAGGGCGTGCGATAAGAATCTCATTTAAAGTATTGAATGAAGAGTGTCCGTAGTGGACTTGAGATAGGCTTAAATTAGCTCTCAGGATTGAGGTGCAAGTCGCAGCGGTTTGTCACAGGAAATTCATTCTTCTGTCTTCAGATTTACGGTTGCTTTTTGAAGAATTCTAAATACGAGTTAATGCTTTTGGTAATATTTAATATGGTGGCTGATTTATTACAGGTCGGTGTTTAAACGACAAATGCATCGAAACAGATAGGAGCGACATGTCCGACATTGGAGGACCGATGTTGACCACTATACATGGAGCATACACGGCGTTACCGGGTAAAGACGCATCTCACGATACCTATTGAAAGGATTCCTCTTCAAGACTACTATTTTCCGTTTTTATTTACATTTTAAAAATATTATAATTACGGCATGATTTGAAGTATTGACTTAACATCTTAATTCTCAAATAAAAACATGGTCCCAGTATTTTCAGTACGGCAATAAGATGGCAATACCATTAAAGAGCAATAATATTTTTTTACCTCTTTCAAGTTGACACTGGTACTATTGCGTTGGACATGGTACTACTGGAGATTTCAATCGCTTTTAGTGTTCCCATAAAGTGGAGGACAAGCCATCGGACTCGAAATAACCTATCGCTGAATTCAGAATCGAATGATTTGCGATATGGCCGACTTTATACTGCCCTGGTTTATTTACATTCTCCGACAACGATTTTATTGGAACACGGTGATCGTTATTTCTCTAAAGATCTTAATTTGCATTGATTTTTAAAAATACTTTATATTTACTTTTATTTCATTGCAAAATTTTGATCATCTATAATTTATGTTCTCGAGTCGAGAATTCAACTTACCCAAACATGACTGAGATATTTTATAATCTCGCGTGTAGCGGTCCCTCCCAAAGACCGGATGGGAGTTTCTTTAAGACATAATCTTTACAACAAACTGTGATTGGATCACATACTAACGAAGCACCAGGAACACAAGAGATAGATTTAAGTAGCACTGATTATAATAGAATGAATCTTCGTATTCACTATCTGTATTTTAAACAGGGACTTTTGTTATGAGTTATACTTTTTAGAGACCAGTTTCTTTTCTATATAGATGAGGCTTCTTTAATCAATTGTTGTCCTCTGTTTTTCAAAGCGTTGAATAAAAAGTTTTAAGCAATGAGGTTTTGTCATAATCTTCAGAAAATATAATAAGAGCAGGTTCCTTAATCTCACCGATTTCAGCTAAATACCAATAGTTCGTCTGACAATCAATTCATTTAATATGAATGATATCAGCCTATATACGACTTGCTGTTGGGCAAAGACCTTTTCTCATAGAAGCAAAAGTTTGGCATTGATCACTACACAAGCTTACTGCGGGTTGGCAATTTCAGATTCCAATATTTGGAATCAAGGTTTCCTCACGATGCTTTTTTCACCATTCGTCAGCAGTGTCTTAGATTATTAAAAATGTAGTTACATTTAATTGTCACTGTGGAAAAGTCCAATAGATACTTTGCCTGTGCGGGGATTGAACCTACACCTTGTGCATATAAGTCCGAGCATAGAACCGCAAGGCCACCACGACGCGACTTATTACGTATATTATACGTAAAAAATATTTGAATTAATATCTAGCACAGACTACTTAATATGACGGTCAGTAGTTGTTCTAAGTATATTTTCAAGTAAAGAAATGCAGGATTGGATAGGATATATCACAAAATATCAGAATACAAAGAGACAATATTGCCCTTTGGCAATCAGGGTGATTGGTGAGCCGTATTCGTTCAATTGCACTGTCTACACGCCCAGAAGCCGAGTACCTAATTCATTAATGTAATGATATTGGTACCTTCTGTTTAGACGTTTCAATAGCATGAATTAAGAGGATCGAAAACAAGATTAAAAAGCGGCTCGTATGAATATTCTGAATAAGTCTCTAATCTGTTTTTTTAGGTTTCATTTATTCTGACAAATACAGCGTTTAACCTAAGCTGAAGCTTGTATCTTGGGGCTAGAGTGTGGAAAACTCTTAAAACAATTTTCTTAGACACAAAGCAAGTTTGAATTTTTTTAATGAGAATTAATATTAATAGGTGGTTAAGCACTTTCGCTAATCGATTTCCAGAAGTCTTTGAGTAACTTAATCTGTGTTTAAATGTTATTAAACACGTGTTCTCACCGGTGGCCTTTCTTCGTAGAACATTATGCCGTTTAGATAAGATGATGCTGTCTTGCACCTTTCGCTATCACTATGCCGCTGATATGGCAGCTTGAATATATGTATGTATATATACGCTGGAAAAAGGATGAAGTAAAAAGTATACTTACAAATCAAGTGATGAAAGGATTTTTGCTGGGGATAAACTGTTAAGCAGCTTTCGTCGCTCGAATAAAAAGACTGCTAGTTGAATAGGATGGTCTAGGTCTTAAGAATTGATGTTTTTATGCGATGCGATATTTGCGTCAACCAATAAATGAAGTAACATTTTAATTATCCTTAGCAACAAATTTGTTCTAAAATTCCCCTTTACAGAATTTATGTTCCTAATTATGTAAGCTATAAAATATTTCTATTCTTTGTTACTAAAATATGCATGAATGAGGAAGGAGCTAAAACGCTCAATTTAAACTACGTCAAACACCGAAGCAACGGATTTAAATTCTCTTAATTATCCACTTTTATTGCTTAGATTAGCATGAAAACATACGTATAACTTGTAATCAATAGTGACGATCAGGAGCTTAATGCAAACCAACTATGCAAGACGTTAAATATAAAAAGTTAATTCTCACGTTCGAACGCAACCGCTCACCTACAAGCGGTGCAAGTGAGTTGGCGAGACTCGCAGAAACTATTGTGTTGTGAACTATCTACAGAGTATTGTACGGACGAGATTGCTGTTCACCTCTGTGTGTACCTGGGGGGGGGGGAGAGCGCGGGGAGCGCGGGGGGCGGCGGCTGCATTGCTTGCTTCGCTATTCCGCGCCACCACATAGTTTTGTTCGCAAGCTCTCATCGGCCTCGAGCTCGTGCTTAAGGCTCAGCCCTTGCTAATTGGTCGTTTTCGAGTGTCTGTTGCCGGTACTAGAGTTAACAATAGACTAAAACGCGCTTGTTACAATGCCGGCCACCCGAAAATCTTTGTATGTGCATGTACCGAATTATTTTCAATGAGATTCGTTAGTCACTAATTATGCTCGCCTGCGGCGGGTTGAATGTTAGAAATTTAGGTTGGTATTTAGTACAAAAATGTTTATTGAATCTGGTTGTTATACTTTGTTTTGTTTTGAAATTACGTTAGGCCTCAATTTTTAAATTGCTAGTGTTAATTTCATATAACAAAAGGGTTTTTAGGTTATTATTAATGAGAAGCTGCTCTTTTTCTTATCGTAGTAGGTAAACTGATAGATCAAAACAAAAATTATTATATTTATTTGATAATCCATTCTAGTCTTTAAACATAGCATACAGCAAATATATTCTAACAAAAGTCGACATAATACAAAAGTTACTAAGAGAGCCGGCAGGTGTCGCAAGTCCATTAAGTATTAAATATCAATATTTGTCAATCGTGGTTAAGTAATGTTGTGTATTAAATTCAGTATATTTAAATGGTTGCATTGTTTGCGATGCAGCTTGGCCTTAAAGCGGAGCTCGGCGGAACTTCGGCCGCGCAGGTTCTTGTTAAACGCCGCCGCCCTGCAGCTTAAAGCAATTTGCAAGAGTTCATGCCATAGCGGAGCTGTTTGTACCACGGTTTTATTAAAAGCTCTCGCAGTTTGCGCAAATGCAAATTGTTTGTGATATTAAAATTTCCAACTGTTAATTTCAAACGGCCGCTACCGAACTAATTAATTAATGGAACTAGTGTACTGACCCAATCCGGTTTTGATTTGGCATTATTTATTAGGAAACTTATTTTTAATTGTCATTTGTATTTTGCGAGGTTAGTTTTTGGTTTTTGCGAGTTCATAACGAAGTGTGAACCACCATTATGACGATTGTTTTGGCTATTAAGTTAACGTCCACTAAAATATACTTACGCACGGAGTTTTATTGCAATAATACGCATGATAATTCGGTATTTAAATAATTGAGTTGAAAATTAAATTAATTAAAAGACCTAAGTATTTTACTAATGACGTATTTGTTCAATTAGAATTACAGAGATTTAAATTTGAATAATTCAGAATACGTGTGTTGATTTCAGTAGGAATCTTAGTAATATCTCTGAATCAAAAAATGCTCTACATATAATCAAATGAATGGCGTAAAAAATAGTTGAAAAGTGAAAGTAGTAGATATAAGACAAACAGTCGGTCTCAATAGTTGCGATAGCTTTCAGAAATACTATACTCAACATCCCTACGATACAATTTGCTATGAAATTGTTCCAGCCCCCAGGGCCGGGACATACCTCTGGAAATGTAACAACGTAAGTTCAAAAACTTGAACAAAGAACACGTTTACAGTTAAGAACTAATCCGCAGTGAGCTGAAGTGGGAGCCATAAGTGTGAACCGATAGTTCACGCTTGACAGAGTGGCGATTAAAACTGCAGATGATAGTACACCTTATGACAGTGTGTTTATAGTTTGCTTCCGTGTGAGGTTTTCTTGTTGGCGCCACATGCGGGTTCGAGACAAGCCAGACGGGAACTTTTCAGATTCGCAATCACGCCGCGTGAAAGTTTCGAGTAAGTATTAAGTTTAACGTGAACCGTGGTGAGGTAGTTTCACATTGTACATTCCGTAGTGAACAATTGTGTCAGGTTTTGTTCATGTATAAATTACTGTTATGCATCTACGTTGTGAAAGTTGGAGATTTACATAATGTTTAGAGAATTTCTTTAATTTTGTTTAATATATACTGTTCTAGGTCTACGAATATTGTGTACAGTTTCTGGTGTTTCTTAAGTTTCTTACTGCTTTGTCTAAATGCTTGAGACCTATTATTAATTTCATTAAGAGTTGGCATTAGTATAAAACCGGAACGTTGCTGCAACGTAATAGGTCAGGTATGCGTTACATGGTAGCTAAAACGAAATAAATAAACCATGCTTTTAAATCCAATTGACTAGTGTTTGGCGTGCCTGCATAGTATCGTGTAATACAATTAGCGCCCACGTGTGACCGATTTCGGACTAAAACGTTTGCACTATTAATGGATTACCGTTGATCCAATAATTTGAATAACTGCCTGGTATTGGAAAATAGTTTGGTAGCATTTCACGAACTCCCGCAACGATGTATACAGGCTTAGTCTCGATTAACTTGGGGTTTGTACACACCGCCACCTTTGTCTGCCTAACTTTCCAATTGTTCTCCAACTCAGTAATATAAACTCCGGACTTCTCACCCTTCCTTGTGGAAAAATCGGGCAATGAAAAACCTACCGAATGAAAAAACTAAATGATTGTTTTTTTTCGTTTGAGTATTGTTTACGCTCGCTTTGTTCTTGCTAAATTCAAAATAAATAGTCATCCTAAATAAACACTTGAAAGCCATTAGTCTATGTTTAGATTTATTTTTTACATCTTAACGCTTCGCTTCACTTGAGAGGCCTCGTTATCAGTTCACCTTTAATGTAACTGTGTAAACTCTATCAATAATCTTTGTTTATTAATGTTTTGAAAAGTATTCATGGATATCTGTATGTTTAACGCAAACGTGTGGTTAAGATAATGTTCTTAAAATTTAAGATATTAATGTTATGTTTAAAAAAAAACCCTTGTTGAAAACATGTGGCATTACTTCGAATGTACCTTTGTATGGTAAATAAATAACTGCTTGATAAAGAAAAAATCAATAGATAGATATAGAAAGAAAATCAATAGATATAGAGCTCCAGAGGAGCTCGTGGCTGCAGAAGTGAAACGATCACAGGTTAAGCTATGCTTGACGCGGTTGGTCCATAGATGGGTGACCATCTTTGTCATAAGGAGCTCCTCCGTGTTTCAAGAGGCACGTTAAATTGTGGGTCCCGGCTGTTATTCTTAAATCTTTGACAGTCGTTACAGGTAGTCAGAAGCTTGAAAAGTCTGACAACCAGTCTAACCAAGGGGTATCGTGTTTCCCAGGTAACTGGGTTGAGGAGGTCAGATAGGCAGTCGCTCCTTGTAAAACACTGGTACTTAGCTGAAACCGGTTAGACTGGTAGCCGACCCCAACATAGTTGGGAAAAGGCTAAGCCAATGATGAAAGAAAAAATCAATAAAAAAATGTCAGTGAAATTTAAGAAAAGCTAAGGTAAAACTACTCTTTGTGATTCTTTAGCTACATGAAAAGCGCCGATGTCTATTTAACCGTACTGCCTTAACTGGGGTACACCGCACTTTGGGAAGTTCGTTAAAACAAACCTATATTTACCGCCCTTCCTTTCCATATGTAATTGGTACCGATTAAACGGTTACTTACGGTACAGTTAGAAACAAACGAAACAACCTTAGTTTTCAACGAAAATTCTATAAAACACTCACAGTTACCAAAAGTGTTTGTTAATAGCAAACAGCTTTTCGGGGACACTTTCAAAATAAAAAAATTGTTCATTGTCTTTTGTATTTTTCAAGGAGAGAAACTGTTCACTTTATTTTTTTATAAGAAAAGAAAACAAGATATTCAAGTAAAACATTTTTCTTCTGACTTAATTTTAACAAGACAAGGTTTAAGAAAAAAAACTACAAAAAAATTGAAACAGAACTGGGGTTGAAATTTGAAGTCTGTTTTACGTTTACGATGTTGTCTGTACAATAAACTGTTTACTTAGACGCCGGACAATTCGTCATAGTACACCAGTAATTATGCCGTTAAACAACGGTGCAAATTTTGAAGACGCCACGTAATCTGCCACAGGTTTATAAATGAACCGCACCCCGCTATTTCCCTTTGATAAAAAGGTGTTTGCCAATTTATTCGCTGTGTTTTAAAGGCGTTAGATTTTTAATGGGTATTCGTGAAGTACTCTCAGGATTTTTCCCCTGCTTTTATGGTAATTGCGAGTTTTGGTTGCACGTTATTTTTAGTTATTGAGCATTTTGTTCTTGATGATCATTGAGATATTGCTATAGTCAATGTTTTAACATGAGCTTCTAGAAAGTATGGTCTGGACGTTTGATCAGAGTAACTAATTGGTAAAAAATGGGTCATTTTTTTTAAACTACTTTATTTAATGTCGTGTCGAAAATAATTTTCGAGATATTACTCTGACACATATTAAAGTTGAAATCCGTTTATAATAATATGCTAACCCACAAATAAGTGTCACAAAATGTGCCAACCATTTGTCCCACATGAAGCGTGCAAGTGCCGCTCATAGATATCAAAGTCACCATTGTTGCCACTTTTCATTCCATTCCAAATAGCAATAAAAATCCAATTTAAAAAAATTAAACTACCATTTGACGGCGTGTGTGTGACGAATAGGAATCGGGCGAAAGGGGTCGTCAACCCCTTCTTTAAAGTCGACGCATTAGTGCAACAATCTGTGTCCAAAATTATGGTGACAGACACATTTTATAGCAGCCTCGTAATATTATATTAAGAAAGTAAATTAATTTATTGCCACGTTAATAAAGAGAGACATAATTTTTAAATTGGTTAGTTACGTGTTGAGTTCCGTCAATAAAGTGTGACGGCTAAAAACGTCTAATAGGCCAATAGGCGGCAAGGATTGAAGCCATCACTTATAATTAGACACTCATTTTCATGAAGCGTGTTTGAAATAAGTCCGATGATGATTTCGTGTGATACTTCTTCATTTTATTTTGAAATTATTTAATGTTCTCTATATTTCACATCTTTGATTATTCTTTGAGGAATGTTTATTTATGTTTCTATTAATTGATTGTGTAATTAGTTTTTCGGAGTATTTGCTTAAAACTGTTACTAGTTATTATAATTTATATCATTGCATATATCTTTATTAGAACAATAGTATGTTTTCACCTTACATATGTAGTTAGCATGTTTTTCCGCATCGTTAATATTCAATTTAAACCTTTTTATCGTTGTTTTCTTCCACATTAATTGAAAGATACAATAAGTATGTTTATCTGACCTATAAATCGAATATGAATAGATAAAGTATAAGATTATGTGAGCGGCGCCCTCCGCCGCTATAAACAACCGCATTGGCAAATAAAAGTTCTCTCCTAATTCTCACACGAGCGTAAAGCAATTGGATCGAAGTAATTTACGAGTTAAATCTAAAAATATGTCTTTTCTATGGCGTCCCGGTCTCGTCACAGATGGCTACACAATAATATCGGCAGAGACCCCTTCAGAGGGGAACACCACTTATTTTATAAAGTTTGAATAAGATTTTAAAAAGCTGAGTGAGGCTTATAGAAAGATTTGGGTGGAAAACGTTGGGGATATTGTTTCGGGAAGTTTGGGAAAATTCTGTTACCATCGTCCCTTGACTCTGTTCGACGTATAATGCTACGAGGCTTTAGTTTTATGTTGTTTCATTTATACAACGTTTCAGAGGTGATTTGAACAATGTGTAGTATTATATAGGTTTATAGACGTTACAGTTTTATTAAAGTTTTCATTTTGAGAGGGTGAAAAGGTTTTTTTTTTCGTTTTCAAATTGTCCAATTGTGTATGTGTGTGCGTAAATTGATCGGTTAGAACACCATAATAATACCTTAAGTACAGTACTTGCTCATGATTTACCTTCTTTGTAGCAGCCAAGTTAAATAGTACAATCAAAGGAGAGTCCACTACGCCAATAAATTGTAACAAGCCATCATAGAGGCAATCGAAATAAAACCCTCTCCAAAATATTCCTACCATAAGCTATCGACGATACGGAGGTATGTAAGTACGCTATTAACTATCCCGCCGGGCAGTCCACTCGTACCAATGATCCCAGTTCTGATCAGTGCATTTTCGGTCGGTGCGCAATAAAACTTTATTTTGTTAGACGTACTTTTTATTTCCGTACCGCGGCATATTTCCCAGGGCACACCGAGGATCAGTTTGCGAACGCGTAATTCGGTATAGTTACGTTACGTGACTCTCGTACGATGTTCGCGACGTGTTTCTACTATTGCCTTAGGCCTCCCCTCTTCGCCACGCCACTGAGAAGTATCACTACGATTTTATATGGCACAGCTTCACGTAGCGATAGATAGGCGCACTCTAATGTATTTAGTTGTTTTATCAATACGATCTTTACTAAATTAAATTTCATTATAGTCTAGACACTCAATTTTCAATGAGAATTTATTTATTAGCTCATAAATTTTATTAGAAACTGTAGCAAGTGTTGGTAGTTATGCCTTTGCAAGTACAAATTTTACATCGCGTGGTACTATACTTTTCAATTTTCATTACAAGTAATAATTTTTCATTTATAAATCATAAAACACTGTCCGTAACGTACATGTATGAGTAATTTAGCCTTTATGTTCTTTTTACGTCGCAGATAGCTATCTTTTTATAGCTACACTCGGTAACAATTAAAGCTTGAAGATTTTTCACGTACTGTCAAACTATAAATAATCTAAATGGATTTTACATTCAACTAGATATTGAAAGGTGAAACAATTTCACTGCGGATATAAATATGTAGAGTACCTGCAGTTCCCTGAACAACTGGAATGGATTTGTAGCTATTTTCTTTTCATTAATTATATCAACCTTGGTATAGCCTCATACTCGATAGTTTTAATAAATAATAGGAATGAACCAAGATATGTCTGCTATACAAATGTTATATGAGGTGGTCCATTAGTGGAAACATCTGAATCAAAATCTCTTATGATGATTTAAAAACTATTCAAAAGCTTGAGAATGTCGCGTCAATTTTTGCCATTGCACGTAAACAGAACTTAGTAAATATCTGAAGATGTTCTCGTAGTTCCTGTCTGAAAGCTAACTCCGTCTATGTATGGAGCATTTGTTATTCTACGCGCGTTCGTTGGCGGGGCTTCATCCCGCGCCCTTTGCGCCGATGCTCTCTGTCATTATCATCGCTTTTTGCCTCACATAACTGGCCGCAACCTCAAGAGATGTTTGTATTGTACTGGCCGCACCTACGCGCCAATTTTATGTACTACCACATATGTAAGTGTGAGTAAAAATGACTTTTTAGATGCGAATTGCGGCGAATAAAGTACCTAGAACATGACAACAATAAAAGGTTTAATGCACTCCGTTCACATGTTAGAACTGTTTAACACACAAACTATTTTCTCTTTTTTTAATATGATGGTTTCAACCACAGTTGTAAAACGGTCTAAGTATGAAATTACTTATCGCAACAATGAATGACTTTAATGAATTATTAACTTTTATAGAGCTCGAGCATTAATTAGTAATAAAATGTAGTTTATAACAAGTTTATTCAACATAATAATAGACTAAAAAGTATTTACTTAACAATAAATGTACAGCGAGGAACGTCGCGTGAAAGTAGTAGTAATAGACTAACAGCTCTCATTTATTGCCTTACGTGAGTTTCGAATGGAATTCTTTTTCATAAAGTATTTTGAAGTTATTAAACATAATTATTTCGAAATTCTCTGAAACATTTTTTATTTATGTTGTTTTTTATATATTTATTTAACTATCACCACATTATTCCACATATTTACTGGGTACTAAACGATGGATCGAGCATACACGTGAAAAGATAATATAATTTTTATGTTTCCTCCACTGTTAGTGTGCGTAATGATTGTATTTTATTGCAAACTGTAACTATAAATTAGAGGTTTGATTTATTAGTAGACGCCGCAACTAAAATAAAATTACCGTTCGAAGAGCCACATATTACGAGCAAAATAAAAGCTGCAGTCATTTGTTTTTACAATAAGCATGCTTTGTCCTTTTATCAGATGAACAGCTAGCTGACTAAGGTAGGTACTTATGCATATAGTTTAAACAATCTACAAAAGTTTTAGGAATCATGGGTGCGAAAAATAATTGATAAACATAAAAAAACCTAGCACACACGAAGTAACGTTAAGATTTTCCGAAGAAAACGGCAGGTCAAGCGCATATCTTTATATTTTGTGAAACATGGTAATTCCCATAATTGTATCGTCATTCAATTTCGATAAACCATGATTTAACTTAAAAAATACGCAAATAAGGCGATGAAATAATCCTAGATTATAAATCTGTTTCATAATTTGCTTCCAATGTCCAATCACGCTGTAATTAACCGTATGTTTAAAGCCAGACAGTGGTGTATTAATATCAGATTACTAGACCGTTAATTGGTAGTATGGGATTCTATCGAACCTCAGTTCAACCCACCGGGACTCGTAGTGACGATGGTTAGTATTAATGCAATAGCTACTTTTAGCAACAAGCCTGCCTCCAAATCTCAAAGGCCTGAATCGAAAATCCAATCCTGATATTGTTTATTCAACAAATAACACGGATAGTCCCAACTTAATAATTAACGCGAGGCGGTGCCATACATCACTGTCAGCAGCTAAACCAAAACCGATACAGTTTATAGTCACAAGACCACTATTCATGTAAAACGTATTCCCAATAGTGTGACATGTTTATTTCCCGGCACTGAAAGCCTCGCCGAGGAAAGGCGTAAAATGAAAAGTAGACACGGGTCCGATAAATAATTGAAGGCTTTGATAGAGCATCGGGAATTCCAGGTCGGAGCACGCCGGCTGGATCTAGAGGGAGCCATCCTTCAAACCACCCTCCGCCGCTACTGAATTATTCCGCAATAACACACTTGTTATAGACATTTCTCGAGGAGTGATACTTTTATGATTTACTCCAACTTTTATTGGCACTTAAAGGAAGTATACGATTTATTTCACGTTCAATATAAGGTATGGAGTATATCATTTTTTGAGTCGGTTCCGAATCTCTGAGGGCGTTCGGAACGGTTGGGCGTCACACACCATTTATATTTGGGGCGTTATGATGTTTCGTCGCGTTTTACAGCTATGAATTATGTCGCACTTTAAAATAATAATATCGATAAATTGTGTACAGGCTTTGTGATCATTCCAAGATATTAACATTTGCATTTCGTCTATAACTTTCAATAGCTTGCTGTTTATGACGCACCGGTCGACTCATGTACGTGCTTTGTTGTATCCTGATGCATAGATATAACTTTAATGAAAACTTGACATAGCTAATGAATGATTTTCAAACAATGCTCACGGATTTGTTTGTGCTGGAGTAGAAGAACTGCTTAAATATGTGCGCACCTGTTCATTTTTATTCATAATTTATGTATGGCTCGTCATTCTGTTTGAGTCTTGAGTGTTAAAACGGTCTAAATTAATTCATTCAATCGTTCTAGGAAACTTTAAGTAGGTACCCGAGTTGAGTGTTTGTACGCTCTTTGAGTCGAGAGGGTAATATTAAAAAGTAGGCAAGTACTTTGAGATTTTAAGAACAAAATCTTGTAATGGACAAGTGCGTTAGTCAGTGGTCGTCCGCTGTTTGCCGACGAGCACGTGTGCCGCGTTCCGTGTCAGAGCGTGATGCATATCGTGAACGGAGCCGATCAAAAATTATTATACGAGAACATTAAACTGCTGTACATTGTGCTTTATTGACGTCACTTCCGCAGCAATAAAATCGGCTTGTCTCGAAAATGCATAATTTGTACGACAGTCACGCGCATTACGCTACTAAACGGTGTCTTTGAGAACACATTTCACACTAAACTCTCCGGGGGCTGCCTTTCGATCATAGATAAAGCTTTGTTTTATGCGTTCGAATTATTATCGTCAAACGCTTGTTTATAGCCGCAGGAATATTAATATTTCTTTATATCGAACACGCACGCACCGATTCCGGCCTGCCGCCAATATGCGGCAAATAATTCTACTAGAGCCGATGACTACCGTATTGCTCCACATCGTCACATTAACAACACATGCTCGGGAATCCGAAAAAGGGTTATTGTTGTGTATCGGAATACAAAAACGAACCGAGATGTTTTTTGTGCCGCTAAGCGGTATCTTTTGTGACAAAAACATTTCTAGCGAATCCATTAATTAGTGAGATATACGACACACCCGCAGCCTTTGGCGCTCAATTATAGCTAGACCTTTGACGCTTGATTAATTCCGACACAAAACTGACCTATTACAGTTTATTGATTACGATCTTTAAATCGATTCAAAGGGTCCGCGCTTCCCATATGCTAGTTTGAATAAAAGCTTAAAATTCTTCAAATGCCGATCGAGAAAAACAATAACCGAGGAGTGTAAGGAAGGAACGGGGACAGTCACGTAATAGGTCCAGCTTCCGGTGCGTTCATCAAAAAATTTATTTGGACATTCCTAGCGCGCCTCCGCTGCGCTTGCCCCGGCTGGGTGTGTTGGCATTTAATTTATCTATAACGCTGAAAATGCCGGAGACGGCCGCGCAACCGTTATTGCTGGGGTTCTCTCACCACTGGCAGGCTACGCACTTCCGCTATGTCAATGATTTATAGCCGCTTACGGCATTTGCGGCGTTTAACTGTGTGTTGTCCGACCCATTGTCCGAGGATCGTCGAATATGGACGAGGATGATTCTTGAATTATGTGCGGGGGTTGGCGGCCCTATAATTCTTGATTTCGCGTCCTAATGCAAAGGGTCAATGCGTGCTTTGTCCAAGTTTAATCTGTTTGCGTCGCCTAAAGGTGACGTTGATTTGTTTGCGTTTTGATTCGTCGCACTTTTGTCATTGGCGTATTAAAAAACATATCAATGGATTTAACATTCGATTGTTCGAGCCGGAAGTTTTTAGAGATAAATTTTAACAACGTTCTTTGTTGCCGCGTCGACTGTGTATAAATATCCGGATATTAGTTGTAGAGTCATTGTCAACTATATCGATGATAAATTGGTTTTCGCTAGTATAATAAAACACTTCATATGATAGTTCGATACAAATTGCATGTACAGCTCCAGAAAGTTCCAAAGGCAAATTTAGTTTATGGCGTTAGAGACTTGTGATTAAGGTGACATAGGAACTTGATCGGAATTCCTGGTGTCAACTATTTGGTCTATCATAAGTGAATGGAATTGTTCAGGTCTCGTGTGCAGAGCTCACCGGCAGCCCGCATGCCTGGCGCGGTTCTCACAATAAGCTCCATCTCCGTCAGCGCCTCACTCACTCTATCAACACAGCACTTTATATTGCGCGTTCTACTTCACAACAACATTATCTACATTCGTTAAGATTTGTTAAGTTGTTGATACTGGATTATAGTTCAGAAAAAAGTTCATTGTTGATAAAGCTGTAGGAATGTATATCTTTGATTTAAAGCTATTTAGACACTTGTTTTTGGTTCAGGATATTGTATTTCCTTTCTAAATCCAGTAGATCAGATAAATTTCCTCATTGATCAATGTATATTGATTACAAAAAAAGAGACTGCTTAAAGTATGTGCAATTGTTTGTACTATATTATATGATAAACATATTAGAAAAAATCGATAAAAGAGGTTTAAGACATAGCTCTGATTAGAAATAATATAAATTTCAAGACTACTTAGTTAATTTCATACCTGCAACCAATGAAAGGTGTGAAATAAAAAAAAAACACATTTTTATAAGTTTATTTAAAAGGGAAAATAATCGAAAAAATGTTAAAAGAAAATCAAAAACGTGTTATGTGACATACAGAGCGAGTAAAACCACGAACAAGCGCTAGTTTTCGGAGCGGCAAAGTTAAAAGCTTTGTTCTGCCCGAAAATGTCTAATTTAATTACCTAGTGAGTAACACATATAAGGATTTAATGTAAGCAGACAGACAGAGATACTGAAATAAAATTTCGCGAATTCGAGACAGGTTCTGATACATTTATGACAAGCAAAACTGAAAAACTTTTAGCAGCATTAAATATTAAAACGTAGCCTTTGTATGCGCTTCACATGTAGACTGTTGCGAAGTCTAGTTCTGTATAAGAGACAAACTTAGTACTTTCATTTGAACGATTTAGAATGTAAGTGTTTAGTGTTTAGTTTATAAAAGGTACTACCTAAAAATTTCAAAGGTAGGTAAAATAAAAAAAAACTGTTAATATGACAATTCAGATTGTAATCAATCGAGAGTGTAGCAAATATCTATCACTATAAACAATTTCATGTTTATGAATTAGTAGGATTTCATATTTTACTTAGACTTTAACACCACTGATCTATCAACTGACTCTCAATTTTTCTAAACACATGATGAAAGTCGCAGTAAATTAGCTAATAAGCGATGTAGTGATATAAATCGTAGTAAATGTATTGAACACCACATGCCAAATAATTAGATCAATATAATCGCTAATAAAGATAAGCTGTTGACCAAGCGTCTGTTAGAACACAAATTTAATTTATTTGGGACTCAGACGGGCACAGAGGCATGGGGTGTAATTACCTAATTGCACTGCATGAGATACCAGCTCCAGGTATAAAATGTTTACATTGACTAATAGCGCTAGACCAATCTCATATAAATTAGGTTTCACGTCTAATGGAATATGTCGAATAATCAAATGTAAATTGCACGAAAGTTTTTTTATCAAATTCAGCGAGATCAATTTTTAGTTTTTTTTTTTTGTAGTTATTATATGGCCACATGACAATATCGTTATAGGAAACATATTAACGTTTCGTTAAACTTAGTCAACGTTTCTAGAATTACCCACAAAAATAGAAAAACGTTCCAAATTTATTTATTTTTTATTGGTGCGTTTTAACTTGTTTTACCTTCCTATATCTTGTTCAGTTACTGATGATCAAGAAAATCTTTCTTCATTTAACACATTACTAGGTATAGTGCAAAACGCAAAGTGCAATCTGCAATAAAATTTGCATTTTAATGCAACTTTTATTGGTAATCCTATTTGTTACTGGAAATGCGTTGAACATAAGTAAATTGATTTGTTATTTATGTACTCTTTGATATTGAGCTGGTAGTATTCTTTATGTTGCTCTTCCTTGATCCTACTAATGTTATAAACGCGAGAGTTTGTATGTATGGATGTTTGAATGTTTGTTCTTCTTTTACGCAAAAACCACGTAACAGATTTAGACGAAATTTTGTATACAGATTGTTTATAACTAGGATAGTTTTTATTTCGATTTTATGATACCGTTGGATGATTTTTTATTTGTAGCGAGCGGGCCCGCTGGCAACAGCTAGTATCCCGTATAAATGTTTGACTTAATAATCGAGTAAGTGGTTCGATTTAAGTAGAGTATAGATACCAACATTTTTGATATTACAATTTTCCTTTTAAGACCCCCAGCAGAGCCTTCCTATACTGTAAGTACATACTATTTGTTTTCTACTATATTAATTACAACAACCTTAAGTTTACTTCAAGCAATTAGGTAAGGTATAGTAACAATTACATTTATTTGTCTTGTATTAATGTTACACAATTTATATTGTCGAGTGATGCTGTGATAGCTGAGTGGAAGGTCACAGGTCTTGAGTTCGATCCCAAGGCACCCAAGAACAAATGTGAACGTCATATGCGTTCAAGAAAAAACTCATAATTTTCTCACATCTTACTACCAGGGTAAGGGAATAGTGAGTGCACTTGTGTTAGAGTAAACAATTAGACACTCTAATATGTCCTGCACAGCTGGCTAGTGTCTAGCGACAAAAGCAGCCGTGGGTGAAATTGGTCAGGACATTATTATTGTTGAAATAAGGTAAGGATTAACCTAAACGGTAATATTAAAGATTGTCACAAGATATTCTAAGACATTCCTGGCTCTAGGTATAGAAAAACATCGAAAGCAATAAATTGGAATCCAAAATTAAGTCTGTTATTATTAAACCTGCGAGTGAATATACTTTCTAAACATATCCCTAGCATTAGCTGATACGGATAGGAGGAGGCATTTCCTCAGCAGTAGGACATTTATAGACATAACTATAATTATCGAAGTTCCAATAAATACACTTGAATAATATGTATGTCTTGATGGAACTTGAGTATTCTGTGAAGCCACCATTTTACTCTTTTAGTTTCATAAGTCTGACGGTACAGTTTGATGACAGACAGACGGAGCCTCAGCAATAAGACGATATTAAATACGATTTTCTCTTTCGGTAGAGACCTCTAAAAATGAAATGTAAATGATTCGATGTGACATAACGTAACTCTACTTTTTAAACGGAATAAAGTAAAAAAAAATGAAATTTGCTGCACGGATAGCCGAGTGGTTGAGGTCACCTCGCCAAACGTAGGACGTTTGGCGAGGTGACCTGTGCATTTAATTTTGTGTGATCCACGAATGCTTGTAATGAGTTTGGGTGTCTTTGTACATATGACTTGAATGTTTGTGAAACCCCCTGCACACCTCCTGATACTAGGATTAAATTCTTTCAAGGAGTCATTTTTAATAAAATAAACATTATTTATGCTTCACTTGAAATACAACCTTTCTTGAAACATCACACTCAAAAGATTACTTAGTCGGTCTATGAAGTAACATTTGTAAATTAACTTCCTGTATATGTTTAACTAGTTATACATAAATCGCAGCATCATTTTACTTAACTACGTCACAACCTTTTAACTTATTATTCCACACGTCAGTTATGTTTCATTTAAATTACGACGAACACGCACTATGCAATCTGTTTATTCATGGCATGTATCCGTTTTACGTATTTCCGTATCCGAAAGAACCGCCGATGCCCGTTTTCTGAAATTTAAAAGAAAATATTGAGATCTTCAAATGTCAATGCGTATATATTATAATTATTGGGTCTAAGTAATAAACGAGACTCACACAGTACATCTAAATTATTAATAGCAGCTAATGATCGAGCTAAGTAGCGTGCCATGAGAAAGGCCTATGTCCAGCAGTGGACTAAGATGGGCTGAAGACAATGATGATGAATAGAATTTACGACACATTTTTTGTTCATAATTTGGAAATCTTATGTGTAATAAAAAGAACAAAAATTTATAAGCTAACAATTTAAGGAGATACCCGTTACGTACCTACTTATTTGTTAGGAATCTAACTTAGTAGGTGCTTACTTTGGTATTGAATACGCTCACGCTCTACGTCAAATTAAACTTCAGTAATTAACCATTGACAACATTCATATTGTTATGAAATTAAAACTGCTAACTCCTATGGCGCGAATGCCATAAGATGGGAAGAACAACATTTTTATATTTATTTGACAAGACTTCATTTTAGATATGAAGATGTCACTTACACAGCAAAAATAAACAATCGCAAAACTAATGTGAGAAAGGCCTTTGCCCTGAATGTTATTCATGAAACGTATCAGAAAAAAACATCAAGTTAGTACATGTTTACTTGCTTAAAATCAGATTAAATAAAATACATACTAAAATATAGTTTTTATCAAAATAATTACAAGTGTTATCGGACCTCCGTGTTAAGTTTTTGTTAACAAAAACAACTTTATTGCTGAAACCGGCTGTTCCGTTTTAATGGCTGTATAGTAAACACAGTATTACAATATTTAGGCACGTGTCCAAAATAGGTGGAAAATGAAGACCTAGAGCAACTACTATAGTTGATATTAAGCTTAGAATATGTGACTATTAGCTCTTAGATGGTTCAATTTACACTTAAAAAAACCTTAGAGGTCTAAAAGTTTCATATTGGTATGCAATATTTGGGTCAGACAATCTTAGCATTGGACGAGACAATATTTCATTTGCATATTCATTTGAAAATTGTATTTATATACAGCAACCTGAAAACACCAAGGCTTTTCCATACAGAAACGGATCGTGCATTCGAATTCTGTCTGTTCCCTGCCAGGTTACCTCAAGACGTTTCTATTTTTAAGGCAGTAACATGCCCCGGTACCTCCGTACTGTTTCACATATAACACCGGTAACTATGTTTTCTAACTGTCTGAAGAGAATGGGGTAGAAAACAAACAAATTCACATTTTTCTCATGAGGGGATAGCGTAAGTGACTATACAGATATATCACACATTAAGAGACAAGTCAATATAAAATTTTACTGGCGTTTAATTACTTTCTAGAATGAATCAACAACAGCATAAGGCAGAGATTAAGGGTATAAACTGTCATCCTAAGGAATGCAGGACCTACCTTCGCGAGAGCTCTGATCGAAAATTAATTAAGAAGTAAATGGAACCACTTAGTGCCATTAAGTTTTTATTAAAAAATTAAAACGTGACATATTATTACGAGCACGCACCTAGATAGTAAACTCATCAGCAGTCGAGTCATGCAAGGGACAGTATATTGCACATAACTATGTTCATTTCTCGTTAGCCAGCAATAAAAGGCAGGCGCAAAAACGTCGAAGCATTTCGAGTGCCAATTAAATCGCCACAAACATCCTGTAAGCCGAGATTATCGTATCGTAACAAGCATCGGAAACCTGCCCACTTCTCTCACACTGAATAAATTAAATAAAAACCCAATATAAAATAAATTAGAAATTGTTACACCAACGGTTGAGCACTGTTCTGTCTTGGGTAGGCTCATTAACTTTGCGCATAAGCGGAACTTAACGAGACGAAACCGAGTGGGGAAATATTTATATTTTATTCATAATTCATGTTGTCTTCGAGATTATTTTGAGGCGCACAATTTGGTTCCACGGTACTTATTTGTTTAATTAATTTATGCACTTTCTCAATAGATGGCACTGTCCGACGCCTTAATTAAGAAGCAACGCACGTGCGTCTGACGATACTTTATTTCTATTCTTTTTAAGTTTGTCCACCTTTGTAGCGTAGCAAGGCTGAGTTTTAAAAGGTTAAGGTGCTAAAATTCTGATCATAACGCATATGTTATAACTATCACAATCTCATACAAAAATGAAAATATTAATCCAAGTGGTTACCTATATCAATGTAAAATCCACAATTATAATTGAATCATAGAACTTACGAGGTTCTCACCAAAAGTTTATTTCAAAACCAACCAAACTTTTACCTTGTTCTGACGCCTCTTTAGCAATTAAAAATAGGTAGGTAGGAACTTAATATGTGTAATTGCTTAAATAGTCATAACTTGCTCACAATTATGTTATAATGTTTTCATTAAGATCATTATGTTCGTTGTTTTGGATAATCCCACAATTTATTACATCCTACACAAGTATTAATAAGGAAATGATAATGATGTGTATATTTTTAAGACTTTATTTTATAAATTGTTAAATTTAAGTTCGTGTTATCTGTCCGATGGTGGCACTTTACATTAATTGTTCATTCACCAGTCATTGTTGGTACCTAGTTAAAGATCTAAGCGAAACCATTTTTGTTGTTAATTATACTGTTAATGTGTAAAAACTTACTGTGTATTCGCATACTTAAAATTTTGATTCGCATGTATTCGAGAAGTTAAATTTAAGGTTTCTTGCCAAGCAAGAATGAAGACGACACGAGTACGGCGAGTGCTAGCATCGCTTTATTAATTTGAATAGCATTTATACCGAAACGCAAAACGTTGTAGCTGGCAGTTTGTGTGTGTTCCATTTTGTTTTGATGGCGCGAGGATGCAGGCTAAGACAATGATCGAACAAATAGGGGTTTGTCACGCGACGCGCGCCTAATCAGGGATCGACGATGTACCAGAGCGCTACCCGACAACGCTTATTTATGCCTTGCCGATATCGAACGACAGTTTTTATTACCAGACGATGCCCGTTATAATTCATACTACACCGTGCACACGTTTTAACGAATGCTTTTAAATAATATATGTTATTGTCCCATCCAATTAACATTTCCGATGAATATGTTTGGCTTTTGTTTAGGTGACGTTTTTATAATTGTTACGAAGTACCGAAAAATAAAAGTAATTTGATTACAAAAAACAATGGTACCTATGACTGTCAATGTAAGCAGATATTCGTAGGCTTTCGAACTATCAATAGCTCCACTCTAAAATGGATTAATTAAGCTAAGCCGAAAATGCACCTTTAGTCAGATTCTATTTCCCCATTATATAGATAGCATAAACAAATCCTATACAGTGTGGACTGTATTAAGAACAGGAAAGTCAGACCCACGAAAATAACTCGGTTCACCGACTAAACTTGGAACAATAAATAAAGCTAAAGATGTATTGTCCAGTGGAATAGGAGAGTAACCTTTACATAATTAATGTGCTAAAACTATAACGAAAATGGTAACTGCTTCTGGTTAACATTGTGTTTTAGAATCTAGAATACAAAGATAGTAGCGACACATCAAATAGATAAGAAGAAGATCAAAATTGCTTCATAAGTTTAATTTTTTATTAGATTACATTGACTTTCGTCCCCAAAGTAAGCTGAGGCTTGTGCTTAGGGGCCTGAGTGGTGGAAATTCTTAAAAAAAAACATAGTCTTATGTAAAAATAAAAAAGATGTGTGGAAAATAAAATATAGCAGTTCTAAAAAGTGCGCTACTAGATACTAGAGGAACGATGGTCGCTCACTTCATTGTTACTAATGAATAATTAAAATGGATAATCTTAATCTAAATGCGTGTAATTAAGATTAGGGTACGGTGGGCTCGCACCCAACACACCTATTACCGAGATATATTTTGGGGTCCCCGTGAGTCAACGAAGCTGTTATAAACGGGTAGAGTTTAACCAATCTTACAAGTGCAATTTTGAAAATGTAACCTACGTATAAAATTATTGGAGTGTCCAAGACGAATATTGAATTTTGATTTCAATCAATCAATTGTGCCTATAGAGGTCCATTGCTGGACATATTCCTCCTCCAGAGTTTTATTTTTTTGATGTTATAATTTAATATCAATTTCCAAATATTGTCTACATTTTAACACGTTTACATTGTTGAATGTCATAAATTAAAAAAAAAACTGTTCTCAGTGTACTTGCGTACGCTGAAGAAATCTACACGTAGGTACCTCTATTGCCAACGCTGAAATAATTAGAGAAAGCGTATCGTGTAAACACATGCATAGCTTTATGTTAGATATGTTGTGGTCGGCTAATAGTGTAACTGTTTCCCAGCCTTTGCCAACTATTAGATTACTATCACCCATACTATTTAATTCACAAGAATTTTAAGGAAACTTTCCCCTTTCAAGCCTGCTTACCTAACTACCTTCTTAATACTATTTTTTTTCATCGATTATCAATAAGCCAATGTTGGATAAATGCACTTCCAACCATTTTAGTTTCATTTTAATAGCAATATAATGATTCTGTTATTGTTTAAATACTGTAAAATCGAACGGTTTTCCTTTCCCCTATAAATAAGCAATATAATATTGATGACTTTATAAAATCATTATATTGATATTGAAAAATGCTACGAATTTTATGTATTAAATTAATAGCGTAGTAATTGTTTAATTTTAGCTCCTAAGACACACGCATATGCATAAGAAATACTTGGTTTCAACAGATTAAGATCTCGTGACCTTTGTTTCATCAATAAATGTTTTTGAATGATATCACATTTAGAAGACCTTCGATTTTATTTAGGAACATTTATGATATTGGAATTTATTTTAAAATTCTTTCCAAACAATATTTATGTATTAAAAAAATATAAAATTAACTTTTGCCGATTTTTACATTCATGTTATGAAATCAATAATTTTATTTTCTTATTTTTTTGAAATGCAGATGTTTATAATATTGGCAAAATTGGTTTTATTTATTTTTGTCAATTACTCCGATTTTTATTCAATATAAATAAAAAAAAATGAATTCAGTTGTTTCATCATATTCATTTAGAATGTAAATAGATAAAAAGACTTACCATTCATTGTAAGTTAAAATTTTAAATGTCCAAGTGCATTCCCATTGCATGACTTATTTTCAGACCTCCTTTATTAACGAGATCGCTGATCGACAGATGACAGGTCTCGGCAGGTTTAAACATATCCTATGGATTGGCTTGTGCAGCTTGTTCACGAAATAATGAATTCGACAAAGACTGCTGCCATTTACTCGAAAAGTTCTCACTTTAGGCATTTTCAACTGTATCACATAGGAAGGTGTTATTAAACCTGTTTCATTATTTGTGCGGTAAATACGATTATTTTTTTCAACATAAGATTTTCTGTAGGATATTCTCATTCAGCTGATAATAACAATGTAGAATTATAAATAAAAGGGAACTGTCACTCTGTTTCAAGTTTTAAACAACGTAATATTTCTTGGTTAGGGAAGATCCGTGGCCAAGATCCATGAAAAACTATTCCACGATGAGCCTCGGGGTGTCTCAGTGCTAGTTAAACTCATTTGCAACTTCAACGAACTTAACCAAAGAAAAATAAGAAGCTCGGACCAAGTAGAAAATAGTTTTTATAAGTCCTTGTTTAATGCAAACTTCGGGGTAAATTTGTGGATCTTATTTCATGGAAAAAAAGTTAAAAAATAATATTTTCTTATATTTTATTTTTGACCTAGTTTACTCAGTGACATTCCTACACTTGCACTTCTTACCTGACATCGACCGTTTCACATTAAACAGCCGTTTAAGTAGCCTTTTTATTGTTATAAAAGCGTTACGTGAGGATAAATCAAATCACCTTCGCTTGGGCCGATATCCTTGACATTATCTTACCGACATTGGCGCAAATAATAAAAATAAAAGCGAGAACAGTGCGGCGAACGATCGATATCGTCTGTTCTTCTGTGAAGCGTGTATTTTGTAGGCAGTTGACGTCAGAATTGTTTTAGCTCTTCTATGATGACACCCGTCGTGGTAGCCTGTAGTTCTATACTGGGATTTGTATGCACGAGGTGCTGGTTCGATTCCAACTAAGCAGAGAACGTACTAATGCAACTTTTAAAGTCATGCGTACTTTATTAATTATTATAAGATACCCCTGACTCACGGTGAAGGAAAAACATCATGAGAAAACCTGGACTCCCAAATATTGGAAGCTGAAATCGCCAACTCGCAGTGAGCTAGCGCCGTGATGAACACTCAAACCTTCCCTATATTCGGAAAGAGGCCTGTGCCAAGCAGTGGTATTTAAATAGGCTGATATTAACATTATTATATGATTTACAACATGGTAAAAGATATTGTTACTTTTTTAGTTCAGTGTTTGTCTAAAATTACGACCGAATGGTCGCGAAACAGACGTCAGCGAAGCAAAGATGGCGAGATGACCTGGATTTAGTCTTAACGAACTAGTCACTAGCGGCTCCCGATAGAGACAGGTGGATTAAGAGTTTGCCTTTCGCCTAGCACTGGGATACATTAGGCTATTAATAGTAACAACGGAAATATAGGACACAATAGCATTAGGCTAGAATGAAATCAGTCTTCACATTACTACTTATGTTAGAGTTTTTAAAGAAATGTTTTCTTAATATGTAATTATAATTGGTTGTGATTTCTACTACATTTATGCAAAAACATTGTAATTGTACATGTGTATTCCGATGCTCACTTTAAAAATTAAATAGAAATAATCCAATAGGTATGCCAATGTCATACAATTTAGATCCACATAAAAATCTATGTTTTGTTTTCAAAACGAGTCTTAGTAAGTATAGTAAAAAGCTTCATAAAGCTTTGGCCGACAAGACAAAAACCATATCCACACCCACTGAGCACGAGTACGATAACTTGAACACGGTAAAGTGCATACAAAGTGGGTAACATTTTGAATGTAATATCATAAATATGGTTTTTTAACTTAGCCGTTGTTCGAGGGCCATTGCGGTTCTGGTTTGCGAACAAATACAGACATACTGTTCGTTGTTTAATTTGTGGTTTTGTTTTGTATTAGCTTTTTGACGTGACGACGTCTGTCTTATTACTGGTAGAGTAAATATCTGCTCTGTTTTTGAAATAATTATTGGATGTTTGTGTGTGTAAGTTTTTAGCTTACTATTTTTTACTAGCAAAATACCCTTCTTCAAAAATTGTTATTGTAGAATTTACTTAATTCATCATTAACCTAGCCTTTTTCAAATTTGTTGGGATTAGCTTCCAGTCTAACCGTATTTAGCTAAGAACCAGTGTTTTACAAGGACCGGTTTCCTATCTGACCTCCTCAACCCAGTTATCTGGGCAACACGATACCTCTTAGACTGCTTGTCAGACTTTCAAGCTTCTGATTACCCGTGAGGACTGTCAAAGGTGTATAAATAACAGCCGGAATCTACAATGTAACTTACCCTCCACGACACAGAGTACCTTGTTACGACATAGGACCCATCCACGGATCGAAAGTATCAAGCGTAGCTCAACCTGTGATTGATAAATTTGTGCAGTTGTACCTTAGCTACGAGCTTAAGTACATATTTCAATCAAAAAGTGTACAAAGAATATTAACAATATTATACTTATAAACAAGAACCTCCCACTAACTATTTTCCCATACCTCAGAAAATTCTTGCCGAGTTTATAATTTTTTTATACTACTGCAGTCATAGAAGCTAAACAAGTCTAAGTTTATTGTTAATCAGTATAATAAACTACTTGCTATGTTCTCGCCCATTTACGTATTGTTAAGCACTAAAGGTCCCATGTAGCTCATATTACTTGCCTAGATACTTTAAAAGAAAAAATAAACCTTTTTAATTATAAAAATAACCTGTCAAGTGCGAGTCAGATTTGTAGCATGAGGGTTTCGTACAAATAGACTAACGAAAAACAAGATTTGTAGAACATTTTGGTCACCTATCTAATTTTGAATTATACCAATCGTTGCTTGACTTAATTTTTTCATTTTCTGTCTGAATTTCAAATTCGACTTTATTTAATTGTTAAACATAGGTTACACTGGTGGAAAATTCATATATATTTTTATCAATTTCACATATGATTAAATATGCTTAGCCGTAGGTTTTTTACCATCGGTTCTGGAACCCAAAAAGTAAATTAAATTAATTATTCAAACCGTCGAGTAAGTACGTACATAGAAAGTTATGAACAAGCTTTAGCCTCGATGGATACCTTGTACCTATACATATAGATATCTTAGTTGTTTTTTCATAGCTTTGAGCCTGAGACACTAAACATATATCTATATATATATCACATAGTTGTGTGTGATTGGACAGCAATTTCTTATGAATATTACTATGTCTATATTAAGTTGGTGCCAAACCCTGTATCGCAGTAGCTGCTGCTCGCGCTGGATCGCAGTTCTAGCTGCAAAAATATTACCCTTCTTTATCGTGTCGGATAAAATTATCTTTTGTTTTAATCCAAAGTGTCAGCTATCTCCTCACCAAATTCCAGCAAAATCGGTCCAGTCGTTTAGGCGTGCAGAGGTAACAAACATACATGCATATGCACAAACAAACCCACACACGTTAAAAACAAAAATAAAACTTATAGATAAATTACCTGCATTTTTTTTCGAGTGAGGTGGAAACCATTTCCTTATCTTTTCTTTTGGTCATTTTCATGTATATAAGACAGAATTAAAAGCCACTACTTATGAATCTAGCGGTCCTGGCTGCTATACCGGAAGTCGTGGATTCGAGTTCCTCCCAGGGCACAATTAAATATTTGTGTGATGCGCACGATCATTTGTTCTGCTTCTGAGTGTAATATATATAAATGTATATTCTTTAAAACATACGTATTTTATTAGTTGATAAGTACTCATAATACAAGCTTTGCTTAATTTTAGACTAGATGGCGTTGTATGAAAGATGTGGAACATTATCTTTTGTATTATTATTATTATTTAGGAACGTTAAAACGTCTCGCATAAAAGCTCATAAAGGGTTTTAAGCAAAGGTCACTCTTACTGACTGTTGTAATGGTTTTTTTTCAAATTCATAAGACTGTACTTCAGATACAACAAATATCTTCAACAAGAAAATTAAAAACAGGACCTGTTTCACAGTTCTCGCAATACCTACACTACATAACAACTGTATATATGACGAACACACAACCTATCTACTGAACCTTTAAGTAATTGGTAGAACTAGCAAGTATAAAAATAATAGCGATATTTTGATAAAGCAAAACGATCTTTGTGTTCAAAGAACAAAGTTCAATTTATGAAAACTATACATTCCTGCCTTCCATGTTTACTGCTTAATGTTGACTCAATTGAAGCCTTAATATGGAACTCGCGTCGTGTTTTGTACATAACTATAAGTTTTACTTGAATATGTTTCTCAATAAACTACATAAAGCCCAAGTTACTACTTGGAATCATTCTTTATTTACCGTTAGTTGCACGTTCCTATTGATCGCAATATCACTATATCAATACACATTCGGAGATAAATATTCACATTATAAAACTAAAGCTCTTTAATTGGTTATTATTATTTTGTAAAGCTCTATATTAAGTAAAGTTTACCTTAAACCATTAAATTAGTTTAACTTTAACCTTAAACTTATTATTAAACTGCCGTCCGTAGAAAAATATATTTTACAATTTGAATGTCAAGTATTACAAATATAAACATAAATATTATAATGAACGTCACTAATAAAACAAATAAAGATATGACTTTAAGCGCTTTATTTTCAAGATGTTTGAAACTGAACTGCGTCGACTGCCATTCAAGAAATTGAGGGGTAGTTGAAGAGCTAATAAACAAAGTTACACAAAATATTTATAATGAATCGTAAAGCTGTTACAGCAAGGTGAATCTCCTCGGCGTCGCTTGTGGTAGTCTTAATGCATGATTACTCGATCCTCCCACCGCGCCGAGCGGCTATCATTGGCTCTCTCGGAGCAGACGCCGCCTCCACTCCTGCGCACACTCTACTTCAAAACAACTCCATCCACTCAATAAACAAGTCTTGAAGTCCATTGTCTCCGCACCATTATGCCGTCACTTCGACATGTTATGCAGCCCCGTCATAGATCTGTTAGAAACAAATAACAAAAAACACCGGCAACTCCACACGGCCACTCATTAGTTTCACCTCTAAAATAAATAACATTCACTGACGTGACTCGATAACTGACAACGTGTTATGATTTGACACCCGATTGTTATAGTAATTGACAGTTCCAACATAATTATAGACAATTTAAGGTAACCTAAATAGGTAAGTAGTTTTAGGAAAGCTTGGATTTTTAGTTGAGAACATAATTTAGTTGTGGCACAGTTGCGAGCTGGCGTGGTTAGTTAATAGGCGGACGCGGCAGTCAGGAGCATCAAGGGCATGTACAGGTTCGGTGTGCGGCGAGCGTCAGGAGCGTGAAATGTGGCGCCGGCGAGAGGACGTGGCAGGGGAGCCGCAAACACCACGCGGGGCGGGGGAATAGCGCCTCTGCGGGAATAAAACCACCGTTTGCCTCTGACGCCCGCGCTTCCCCTATAGCAAAAAGTCGAAGACGGAACGAGGCGACAACCACAGAGGCTCGCCTCCACGCTACCGCGGATAAAATCGACATAGAATTAAAGAAAAATACAAAAATCACTCATTGTTCTCATAAAATGAATGTGCTGGGAGTTGAATGTGAGGCTTTTTGTGAAAATATTCTCATACTTTTAAATGGGATCTCGTGTGGCGCCTCCTAATGATTCGTCCTTTTTGCGGCGGCGATGCGCGCGCCGGCCGGACGCTCTCAACATCTCTAGGCTTTTGGTGTGTCGGCGCATGTCACCACTTTAGCCTTTTTGTTTCACTGTTTCGGATGTAAATTAAACAGTTTAGGCGGCATTGTTCTCAAAAACGGCGGAGATAAGAAAAGGGAAGTTTTCATCATGGATTTTGTTTTATATTTAATTTATTTATTTGGTTTTTACCTTTCTTAACTTTTGACATGTCATTAATTTATTAACTCTGACGGGTGAGACCATTTCGTTTGATTCAAATACTACCTATACTACCTTGGTTTTATTACCACCTTCCATTATTAATTTTTATTGAATGCTATTTTGAGCGCTCAAAATAATTTAACTTATCACGAAACAAATCGCAAATCCGAATTCAAACTTTAGTGCTCCACGGATAAATTACAATGGGTGAAAAAATGTGGGATTTAATTTTATTCACGTGAATACTTATCATAATTGTCTGTATATTTTACGTCATACCACGTCGAAATCGTACATTAATTTGTCTTACAGCCTGTCTAATTACTGAAATATTTCGTTGCCAAATAAGCCACAAAAAGCATCTGTAGCAGCACTAATACCTGGAATAAACTAAAATGCGGCAATTTAATTTCATGTACATGTATGTGCACGTTAAGTATAGCTATTTCCACATTGCCATCCACAAACCTGCAGTGGTTTCAGTGTAATCGCCGTAGGTCGTCACAAAATTCCAGTCCGGCTGTTTATTCATTGTGCATAAACGTTCATTTGTTTGTGTACAGGCCGATGGCGTGGCGGTGCGGTTACGAAACTGGGAATAAATAATAAAAGCCGTGCGAGCTCCAGTCGTGACACCAACTCTTTCACTAATGGAGCGTCGACGCTAAGTTCGTATTGTGTATCCCAATCAAGATGCTTCGTTAGCTTTCCCTCCGTCTTTTTACCGATCATAATGATGTACACAAATATCACATTTATTAGAAATACGCCGCTAAAGAGAACGTTCACAGAGAACCTTAGACTTCTGACGTCGGCTGTCTAACAAGCGAACTTTAATGATTTCCATCTTTTTGGAAATCACACTTTAGTACTAAAGAAGAAAAGTGAGCTTTCTCAACGCATTTAATTGACGTGGACTCGGCCATTAAGTTCGAGGCTGCGTTTAATTTTGAATAGGAAGTGGACGGTGTAACTATTTTTGTTGTATAATTTTTATTTCATTTTGGGCCACACAAGAGAACAGTAGGCGCAGTTATCTCGAATTGATGGGGTTAATCTTAAAGCGATGCTTTGTCGTTTGTCGTTGGACACCGGCTTTATTTGAGCAAGATAGGAGAGACAGAAAGCTATTACGTGTATTTTGGATAATGATTGGTAAGTTCCCGTCTTAAGTTTGAATGATGATAAACTATGACAATATCTAATTGTTTATTAGTATTCATTGTTCCGCGATTGTTGATAAAACCTGGATTCGATTATAAATACTCAAGGATCTCTGTCTGTCTGTTTCGCTTTCACACCTAAACTACTGAACCGATTGTTATGAAATTGGCTGCATTGACAGTCTTAAGCCTGAGAAAGGACATAGGATTTTTGCTGGGAAAAGGGTTGTAAGGGTGGGATGCGCGACCAAGTTTATATGAAACCTATTTTTGGAATTCACTTAAATATTATTTAATTTTATTATTACACGTAAACTGAAGTCCACACAGACGGAGTCACGAGCAACAGCTAGTTTCTATGTAAGTTCCTAAGTACCCTGTTTTCTCTGACATTATGTTTCGATGTCATTTTGCATTGCGTGACACGGCAAAGTAAGTCAAAGCGAAGTTTGACTTGTTGCCCTAATTTGATTTCACTGTATATTTTTTTATTTGAAGTTTTATGTGAATTGAGTTTTTGATTTATTTTGTTCTCCACCTCCCCCTGTATAAATTATGGATTCATGCTTTCATATCGTCGTAAACACGATTTTGTCATCAAGTATAATAATCAAGTTGTATTAAATGACTAGGCATCTTCCCAGTTTTTGACAAACAAACAAAAATGTTTGTGTTTATAATCATTAAATGTCTGAAATTGTCTTCCAATAAGTTATTGACGTCAATTTTATTTTACCACAGACCAAACTCTTTTGATAGGATTGAGCAGAAGTAAAATAAATATTGTTGTTTCTGAAATCACTGTAGTTATTCTTTTTATTGGTTGTTTTCGGAACCATTAAATAGTATAGGTACAATAAATCCAATAGTCGCCAAAACTCTCAAGTATTTCTATTCTTCTTACACAATCTTCATATTAAACAAGGTTTAAGTTTCATCACAACTAGAAGCGATTTTTTTTAACAGCAACACACCATGTCTTGCGGTAAGCTGGTTCGGAAAACTGTTTTATAAAATAATCAACAGAGTTGTCAATGTTTTTTACAGAACTGCCGAGCAGTAGAATAGTAGAATAATAATTACAGGTCTAGTGTATTTCAGAGAGTGAATGTGTGTAATAAAATAATAATACAGATTTCCTTTAAAATCAAAAACACATTCAACAATCATCCAAAACCAAGACCAACATAAATATTATTTTATCAACTGCTCAAAAATGTGCATAAAATATTTCTTCAATATTGTTGGTGTAAGTGCCTACGTCATAAAACAATACAGTCATAACACATTACGACGAATATAAGTATGACTTCCTTTAATAATAAATACATGACCAGGGCCCCAATTCTGCTATTTACAACGGCCGATGAATGAATGAAATTTGGCTTGAAATTACAATTTTCGTATTCTCTTAAGCATTTTTCTACGCAATAATTGGAAATTCTGTGCAGGACGGTATACTCAAAGTCAATACAATTAACTTCCAATTATTGTATTGGAAAAATACTTAAGAGAATAGGAATAATTTCGATTGCCATTCAGTCATCGGCCATTGTAAAATAGCAGAATCGGGGCCCTGGCTGGTGCTCAAGTGTGAAGCTCGCGATGGATTCCCGGGTTCAGTCAAATGTTATTGAATTTTCTGTAACGAAACTCAGCTGCAAACAATGTAACTGTTAGGTGAATGTTTATTCCAATTGGTAGCTACTAACCTCTTTGTTTTTATATGAAAATACTTTTTACTTGAGATTTTTATTAAGGAACGAATTTTAAATTTTCATACCTGTATTGATTTTTTATGACGCCATTATCTATTTTTCTCTCCTTGGGATGTTTAGATAATGATGGTATTTAGCGGGTAGAATTGTTACATGTTGAATGGAAAAGACTTTACTCTAAATTAAACTAAGTGTTCAAAGAATTAATGTTTTTTTTTCACAACCAAAGCGAAGTTACTTAGATTCATCCAAGCAAAAATAGATTTGCTCTAGTAATTGTTTAAATTATTTATTACACATCGGCACAATTGTACAATATTATTATTTATGTAATGTGAGCTAACCTTGGTTAGTTTATTTGTATGTAAATGTTCAACATTTTTATTTGCGTTTATTAAACACATTATAACTAAGAAATTTTGAGAATCTCTATCGCGTAAGCAGGCAGCCATTAATGTAATAATAAAGGTAAGGTTTGTGCCGAAAGTGGCTGTTAAATTTCTTACTGTTGCCATTTTATTACACTGCCAACTCTTGGTTTAATATGCGTCCAAAAAATGTTAACAAAAAATAGGCGCCACCAAAGAGAATCCCAACTCGTGGTACAGCAGGTCCTTATTATAACGTGTAGTGGATTTTTTACGTGTACCTTTTGGAGGCCCGGATTTTGTGTTAAAATACACACCTAAGTATCATTAGCTATAAACACAGTTCTTTGTGTCTACCTTTGGAAGAAATAAGGGCAATAAAATGGGGAGATTGAGGTGCCGAACGGATATAGGCCAAGTATGGAGAAGGCTTGTAGTCAACATATTTAGGCATGTTTATGCTAGTTTCATTCAAACTAGAAATCCTCTATTATCCCAATGTTATTGAACACAGTGATTATAAAACATTTAAATAAAACTCTAACATAATTTCATCATTCGCCGCCATTTTATTTCAGGACTTGTTGTAATCGGTATTACTGATAAACTTTAATCAAAATACCGATCGTATCGAGGTATCGTTGTTTAGATAATACAATAGCCGATTCCTCATAATGTTACCTTATAAATCCTTTGAGCGACAAAGGAGTAGCGCCTACGCAAGTTGCCAGTGCCAGTGACCCCCTCCCCGCCGCGGACGGCCCTCGCGCCGCGCCCCGCTCTCCGCCGAGTTCACTGTGGCGCCTTATTATGTTACCTTTGTTTTCAAATTTAATTGGCTTCTCAAAGATAAGTTATCTTGATAATAAACGACGACCAATAAACCGGGGGTCGGGAACAACTGACTGTTCTTCAAGATAAGATTGCGTCTTGAATGACGTCTCGTAGTAGCCAACTCTATATATTTAGTAATATGTATGCTAACATATCATTGCATAGATTTCAGTTTACATGATACCAGAAAAGTCAAGGAGAACAACTCTTCTTTAATTGCTAGATTATAATAGTTAAGTCGTGTCTTTGTGTGCATGTGTTGTGGTTGAAAAATACATTTACAATTGACCATTTTAACTAACTTACCATTGTAATTTTACTTTAATTTTGCCGGCTAAAATGTTCATCGCTATCTTATGAAAACTTAGATACTCTATAAATATATTTTCATCTTTCATTTGATATAAAAAGACCAAGTAGACGAACCTCTTTGTACAAAAACTTCCGCAAATGTTCAACAAACCCATAGCACCAATCGACACAATATATCAATATTTACATACATAATAATATTACTTTTGTATAAATACAACAAAGTTCAACATACTACAGAATATTTAGTCCACGTCCAGTGAATAACAAATACACTTACCGATTACACGAAGGAAATTCTGAGGTCAAGTTAAATATTCGTGGAATATTTAACATAAATAGCATGTAAAGTATCGTGTTATTATCATAAGGCAAATGTCCCTTAGTATTGGCGTGAGTTTTACAGCAGGGACCATTTTATATTCATAGTTCCGGAGTTCCGTCGTTCGTGACATAATCGTCATTATTGCAGCACCCATCTTTAACTTTCCGTCAGCATAACTCTATAATTTACCTACCGTTAGATATAAAAAAACGGTAGATATAACGTCACAGTAGGTACATAGTATACGTTAAACATCAGACGCGTACACAGATATGTAACTATCATAATATCACATTAGTAAAAAAATGACAATCAATGTTTCGATTTTAAAACTTACTGATATTCAGCCGATATAAATATTCAAAATTAATGTTACCACGTAATATCTTAGATCTCACTGATTGCTAAGTGCACATTGTGGTAAACACACGTTGATTTATAAAGATATTGATGAAGGAGATAAAAATCAATCAGTATTTGCGTGATTATCCTCCAATAACACGCCAGACTGGAACTTTTAACAAACTTAGTGCGTCTTCATGTTTTTTCACAAGTTTGATCTTTGTCATATTTTCTGTCATCAGTTATGATTTATGATATCTAATGACTACGACGAAGAAAGAGGTTGTTTCCATTGACCTCACGTTCATTGTATACAGTTTAATTAGTAATTCCAATACGTACTGCATATTCATAAACATGTCATTCAATTTTGTTGTTTTAAGAATACACAATTAAAACTAATTATATTCATGTACAAGATTATTAAATAAGTTGTTGTAAAGCTAAGTCATTAGTGTTGTCGATACAACTACTTTTATTTGAAGCGTAACTCCTGGTGTTTTTCTGAAACAAGGTGAAACTGAGTTACAACGAAGTTCTGAGGCTTGTGCTTGTCGTGGTGGCCTCGCGTTTCTGTGTGGTTTTGAATGTATGAGGCGTAGGTCCAGTCCCAACATAACCTGTTGCCTATACAACAATTTTTCAACGCTGCATGTACCTTCTTTGTTACTCTAAAAGATCCCTGACGAACGTCAATGGAAAACAATGTGGGGAAAACCGTATCCTTAAAATTGAAATACGTAACGTATTTAGGTGTTAATCCACGGTGCCAGCTACCACCATACCAAACTGTATAAAAGTCGGCAAATCCATTTAACGTCAAAAGAACATAACAGAACATATACACACTCATACAAACATACTTTCGCATTTATAATATAAGGGTTTTTACTTTTATCACATAACATCTACGACACGTCGTATAACGTCACAGACAAAATACAAATTAAAACAAAATATTACTCCAATTATGCGTCAGACCTTGGTCAAGAGCCCTGCCTTAAAGCCTGACGGACAAAACCTTATCATTTCCTAACCTTTTGCCTAATCATTACAAGAGAACTAGATAAAAACTCACAAAAAAAGTAACAAATAGGTACCAGTCCCAAAAGAATGAACATCCTTGATGGTTATAAAGCTCAGACGATTTTACTACTTAGGATCGACGATCAAAAATGTGTTTCGGATAAAAATCTGTAGTTGATAAAAGCAGCACATAAAAAATAGGCGAGCAAAAATGTGATAAAAGTCAAACAAAAAAATCTACGGTCCCACAATTTATTACCGCTTTTAGCAAAAGGTTTGTTGTTTACAAGACATCTTTTATTTAAATCTTAATTTACGATTTCTCATTTAACAACATAAAGATAAGCTGGATTTGGACGGCTAATAGATGTAAAAAATAATAAAAGCGTTCCCATAAAATGTCTGTAAGCGGAAATCAGTATGATTCGTACTATTAATCACGGCTAGTCTGGTTTTACTCTATAGGGTAAGTTAGAGGAAAATATTTTTATAGTTTTTGAAAAATTTTATTGCTCACTCTACCAAAGTTTCGAAAAGATCGTCATCAACTATGTTTTTTTTTTTTACATTTTTTCTCATATCATCGTTTGCAACGAAACTGTTTACCACAGTCATGAAGACCGGTCAAGTGCGGGTCATACGTGCAAAACTCAAAGTACCGTGCAAATATGAAAACCAGTAAAAAAGGACTTCTCACTCATTTAAAATTTTATTTTTATATTATTTACTGTGCGACAACTCAAATAAGTTCATCATCTGTGAAAATTTGCCTGGTGACAGACAAACGGACTGATGGACAAACAGCGGAGTTGTAGCTATAGGGCTGAGTTTGCCTCTTTCGGTACGAAGCCCACTTAAAACGGTTGTAATAGATCGATTTTATAAAATGGAAACAATGTGGGTCAAGTGACCTTTTGAAGTAAACACTAGGCAGCTTGAGATGGCGTGTCTTGACAAGCGGCTCGCATGCATCAGTCATTCTGTATAAACTTATATGACACAAAACGAAAAAATAACAACATTACTTATCCCTACACGAGGGTATTGTGTGTATCGTACGAATTTTAAGTTTTACACACAAAGTGCAGCCTATTTTCAACATCACCATCCTATTATGGTACTGAACGGGATGCCTATACTCCATCCCCCTATAAATTACACGTTCACCAAGTACTATGAAATCTAGAAACGGTTTAAAAGTCCCAACAGTCGCATTCATTGCAAATAAGGTCGTACAGTTCAAACTACTTCCCGCTTCCAAAACAATGGGTACATTGTTACGTAGAGTTTGATTTTTGGAACAAATTTTGGTTTTGTATTTAATTATTTAGCACCTAAACTACAGTGCTCAAAGTTGGTTACTTACAGAACCACAAAAGCGTAAACTCAAGATTTGCTAATTAATGAGCATTGGAGTGCAGCATACTAGGAGTTAAATAAAGTGACAGATTAAGAGACACCACATAGCCCGCTATAACAAAAAACAGCGTGGCGAAAATGGGAGTAAAGCAGTCATGTACAGCAAATGCAGGCTTACCGATAGGCAAAGATCGTTACCAACTGGACGCCAGAGGAAGGATATCGCCACCAAGTTCACATGCGGCAAAGATAGTGTGATGGTCTAGTCAGATATGCAGGACACAAAGCAAGAAATCGTAAAGGATATAAAGTTTTAGATGAAGAGAGGCTTCTCACAGGCTGTAAAAAAAGTACTGATTAGTTATCGAGAACTAAAGAGAGTTACATAAAATAATGAATGATTTATGAACCTAATCCTAGCCTTTTCCCAACTATGTTGGGGTCGGCTTCCAGTCTAAGCAGATGCAGCTAAGTACTAGTGTTTTAAAAGGAGCTCCTGCCTATCTGACCTCCTCAGTCCAGTAACCTGAGCAACATGATACCCCTTAGTAAGGTGTGTAATTAGACTTTCCAGCTCCTGAGTACGGGTAACGACTCTCAAAGATGTATACTAGACAGCCGATTGAGTTACTGCTTAATTTGAATAATGATGTTACACTGCAGCAAAGTCTCCGAATTCTTTTTTTTAAATTAATATTAGCTCTTGTAACCTGAAGAAGTCTTACCTTCACTTTGCGACCAGTTTCTGTTACAGTCGTGGCAGAAAGACAGGCTCATCATCATCAGGCATCGCCTCACGTTCTTAACATTACCAGTAATGATTAAAAAGTTGTACTAGTTCCCCAGGTCAATTCTTAACTTAATATTAGCATAACAGTAAGTAGTATTTTATCGTAACCTTTGGATGAATATTTTGTAGATAATCACGTTATTAATCGGGTCTAAATTTCTTTTTTAACAATCACGAAACGTAATTGAATTAAGCAATGTAGCAGGGTCAAAGGCGAGTTGGTCTCGCGATACTGAGGGTTTCATATAAATAGGCTATAGAAGTTAGGAAAGTAAAGAAGAAAAAGTTAATATGCCATATATGTTAATAAGCTACCTAAATGACCATAATTCGATTATAATTTTGCATGGTTTGTTATAGCGGATACAGAAAATATCATCGCTAAAAAAATCAATCTAGCTATCATAGCTACAACCTGTCACTGTAGTGACAGAAGAAGAGACGGCCTCGCCTTCGTATGGTTTCGTTCAACCTTTCTGTACGGAATCCTAAAATTTAAAGTAAATAAACGCATTGATATTTTTTCTCATTGAGATCGAACACTTATTTCTAAAGTAAGTAAAAAGAACTAATTACTGTTGCAATACAAACGAAAATTCAATACGTTTTTCATTCATTGATTTACTGAATGTAATCTGTATTAATCAGTTCCTTAGTTAGATAACTTGTAATGTATCCTCTACCAAGCTATAATACTTTGACATAGGCTTATCTGATAATTTTTTGTTATATTTCTGTTGTGTGAATAATCAGTGTTCAGTACTCTTAAAATTAAATATTAATACTTAACTATATTCGTTTCACTGCCGGGCACAGGCCTCTACCCTTATAGGGATGGTTGGAGCATTGATCGTATTTAGACATATTATACCAGCACAATAATTTTAACTAAGAGATGGTTGATTTCAATCGAATCATATTTTGAACAAAACCACCTGAAAAGCTAAAAAATCTTAAAATGGAACATTAAAATCAACTTCTTTTCTACACGTAATTATTATTTAGACGATGAAAGATAATTTTTGCCAAAATATCGGTCAATTCTACCTCTATTGCCTGTTTCAAACCGTAATACTGATATTGCCGATCCAGGAACTTAGTCCCGATTTTGACCTAAGCTATTTTAGTGCCAAGTTTTAGCTCGATAGGTTATCCTCCAGCATGTACAAATTTCATTAGACAAGCTGACTAGTTTAACGGGGATCATAATTTGAGTCTGCGATAGTTTGGAAGACTTTTTCTAATTAAATTGATTACAAATTTTGACGAGAACATTTTCTGAAGGTTTCTTTTTCAACAGCGTTAATATAGACTGGAACCGGTCGATAAAACCGTTGAGTGGACTTGCTGGTAGTTTAGCCAAAAGTTTGTACGTTACAAAAATCTTATTCAGACTTTTTTTGATTTTTCTTTCATAACATGTAGTGATATAAGAACTCATGCTTAAAGTATGACCGGCCTAAGTAAAATATGCAGATAAACTGCTAAATCCAATTTCTTGAATTATTTAAACGTGTTTAAATGTTTCTAAAGAAATTTTCCCCTAAAGAAAACAACGTTATCAGCTGTTACTAAATATTGTAAGAAGCAAATACCGTTCGTTACATCCTATACAGTTTAATTATGATGACTCACACATAATTATCGGTTGGAAGGCAATAATAGACGATCGCCATAATCATACATAAACTTAGACTTATAACACGTCAGTTAATTACTTTTATAATCGATTTACATTTTCATAATCGTGTTCACTACGGACCGTTTGATTAGCAAAAAATATGAAGTACCTATTGTGTATCCTTTTTTCGCAGAAAAATATTTTTTAACGACTCGACTCGATGGTTCAACATTATGCTGCGAAAAGTATAGTAATCTGATTAATTAAAAAATAAAATTGATAATATATTTTCTAAGTTAGGGACCCAAATTGTAAAGTACCTAAGGCTACTCTGACTGACTGTTTGTCTGTCGATGCGTTTAACATCGGACACTCATGAACCATAATAGCTACACCATTGAAATTTCCGATGACGGACGAATAGACGATGTAAATAATGAAAATATTGTGTTGCGAGACCGACCTCCAATTGAAAAACAAAATATTTCCAAATTCCTCCAATTTTTTAAATGCTATTTTCAAAGGATAATTAACTTAGTATTCATAAATATCAACATATCAGCATAAAATAGAACATACTAACCTTTCCAATTTGTATCTAAGTCTATCTTGCTGACTAGATTATTCCTTTCATGATAAAAGTTACGTAACGAGAGCTCTAGGATTTCTAATTTCTAGAAAAGTAAAGGCACTAAAAGTCCCACCTTATCTTCGTCAACGTCCAGGTGACTTTTGCTTCATAGAAGATAAACTCAACGAATTTCTATTGGCAGTGTCCGGAACTACTCCAAATAGTGCTCGTCCAGGAATCAAGTCAGATTCTATTAATCAGTCAAGTCTTTGGTTATCTAGTAAAATGTATTTGATGCAGGATCGAAGTTTTGCATTTAAAAATAGATAATACTTAAATACATTGGACTATTTTTGAGTTAATTAAAAAAGTAATCAAAGGCTTAGACGTTCTAAGTAGTCAAAATTCAATGTGTCTAAGTAATTTAAAGCTAATAAAATGTATTTGAGAAGTTTGAATCTCGTACAACGTAGAGATTTTCCATGTTTGTTGCACTGTGACTGTGCGGCGGAAAGACTGATTCAATTTGAACTCTATATTGCTGACGCTTGGCAACAGAGCTTATCCCAGTTGTAAACCTTTTATTCATCCCGCTTTTTCCTCTGTTTTAACATTCGTAAATAGGATTAGCGAAAATAGCGGTAATGAGTTTCCGAGTTTTTATTTCAACGAAACTTTATTTGGGTTTTTTCTAAAATGAAACAACAATTTCCACTGGTACTTGAACTGATAGTTTCCCCTTCAATTTTTGATGAAGATTTCCTGTCTCCACCAGAACCGCCCTGTGGAACGACTTGCAGTACTAAGTTAGACGTACATGTTAAATACAGTTTGCTAAAACTTCTGAGCTTCCTAAGAAAGAAGTAACATGCTTTATAAATCAGTACGTAATGCAACAGACCCATTTTATATTAAACTGCACAAGAAAATTATGAACCTATATAAATCATTTTGCTGCAACGAAACAAAGGATAAACTCATTGACATCCAGAATTGGGATTAAACCTGAACAATTTGTCTGTATTTAAAATTAAATTGATAAATAATTTTGGTAAATAAATGGGTCCATTTAAAACACTGCTCATTTCGTCCTCAGCACGTTCAATATTTCGACAAGCTCAATTGGACATAAGTTAATTAACCACGTGACCGTTCCAGTCAACAGCGTTCTGTGGACTTACATAATACAATTACGGGCAGCCACAGTTAAACAAAAGCTTTCAGTGGTTTGAATGGTTAAGAACTATTCATCAGTTAAATTGCAATGGAACTAGTTTCTAACAGTGGCTATACTTGCGTGAATCTAAATAGTCTGCAGAATAATGTAGAGTTAGGACTCTCTGCATTCATAATATTTTTTTATTACATTTAGACGCCATGGACCTCATTACCCTATCCTTTCCACATAATATTTATATTTAGGATTAAGAAATACGCGGACTTGCACCGACATTCAGTATAGTCGAACGGAAATGTAAAAGCTATGATATATCCCAATCACAGAATAAATAACTAAATTTAATTACCAATAGTTTTAGACCCTCTACTAATGAAGATTCCAATACCAAGAAGTACTATAAAGAGCAAATATAAGACTTGGACAGCCATTGCATGGTGTTTCGACTTAGGCTGTAAACTGATTTTGTCTGAAATACAGTTTTCTTCTCTGGGTGTGCACAAGTGTACTCCCATCGGACTATGACAGAGCTAGAGAGAGTATTTGCCAAACTTAAACACTACAAGGTACCTTTTACCCGACGAGCATATGGATATATTTTTATTGAGTTAGGCTGTATAATACCAGCTAAAGATTTTGTTGCTGGTCCGCAGGCCTCTTCTCATATGGGAAATATCTCTTGAGTATTTATTAATAGGGAATCATCAATGTCTTGGTTTCTGCATATACCGAAGAGTTGAATCACAGATTTTTATTAGGGTAAAATTAAGTTTTTACAACTTTTGTTTTTTTCATTAAATTGGTATTTGAAAAAGTTTACATTAATTTTCAGTTTTTAAGTTGCTGATTTTTTAATCGACTGTTTTATCGGGTTTACAATTATAAATTTTGGCGATAAGAGAATAATTTTATCACCTAATATATTTGCTAGGGAAAAAGTGTAGGTACTTTTGGATCTCTTGATTTTGATTGGATATAAAAATATTAACGTGTACCATAAATTTAATAATTGTTTCAAGGGCTCTAAAGTTACTCCACGTAAAAATAAATAAAGTGAAAACCAATTGTATTTAAAATTCAGAGGTCAATAGATCACAATGATTTATCCATTTAAAGGTCTAATTTGCAATAGTTCCAGCTTTTAGGTTACTAGGTGGATTTTCGATCGGAATAAATTTGCTTACACTTCCCACGATTATAAGTTAGTGAATACATAATAACAAACACAATTGATTTTTCTTTTTGAAATTTACCTTCAAATATTGACATTTTTTTACACTAAACGTGTTTTCCGGCTAAATGGGTTGAGAAACGAATTTTATTGGTAAATAACAGCTGTTTTTAAATCGTAAACCCTGTCGAATGTCGAAATTTTTCTGAAAACTCGCGCATACAAGCCGCACGTACCGAACAAGACTTTTATTTGGGGTTTACTCAGTAATCTTTTGGATGACCCTTTTAATTATTTATTAATTTAATTCCTTTTTGTACTAAAAAAACTTCTTTTCAAAATTACAATCAAATATGATGTAACATAACTCTAGCAGAAGATTTTTAGTTGAATCGGCTATGTTGGTATCACTGAATAGACGCTAATAATGGAATGAGTTTCATTCGCTAAATGTAGTTTTTCAAAATAATTTAAAAATTAAACTTTAAAAAAATGAAATTAAAGTAATCCTTATCCTATTTAATATAAAAAAATCATGCACAAAAGGGGAAAAAATAATTATAGTGATTCAATATTTTGTCCAAAAACCGTAACAATACTCTACACACTTGACGTATTCCGCTGACGTCACTAATAACCAAAAAATACTCAATATAAGTTCTAATTTCGGAATTAAACGTTGAATTTGAGTTCACAAATGATTAGTGTCCAACCGCATGTGGACGCTTAAACTGCGAACGCTACCCCCGCGAATAAACAATGCACTCAAAACACTTCGCGTGCTGTCTCTCCTAGTAATATTTGGTTGTCAGCAGCGCGGCCCGACCCAAAACTAACAAAATGCTTATTTGAATGGCCAACTACGGAATTATGAATAATTGCAAACCAGCGGCTACCATTGTATAATTTTATGATGTTAATAACAATTGGGTTGTTTGAACAAGTGTCTATTATTATTAGACACATTGAATGTTTTTGAATGGATTATAATCTTTCTTATAATTGTTGATTTAGTAGCTTTCGCATTGGATTTAAACACAACAGCATAACAAGAATTATTTCTCATGATTTACATGTCATTTCTACAGACCATTTTTAATTATTGCTTTAACACAAAAAACGAATGTAGTATTATTCCCAAAGAAATCCAAGCAACACACTTGGCGCCTTTACTTAAAACTGCGCTTGGCAAAAAACCATTCAAAACCCCATAACAGTGTCAATTTCTCTTTGTCAACGCTATCTTCGCCCCACACGCAATCTTCGTAAAGATCGATATCATTTTAAAATTTTCATTAACGTCCAAACCATTTAAAGTCGTCTTCTTCTTTCAACCAATCTTTTAGAATCAAAGTAAACATTCACATACGGCTGCAAAAGAAAATAAATTAAAAAATCAGAAAATGGCAAAGGCTAGTACTCATTTTTGAATTTTGAAGCATAAAGTTTAAAAAGTGGAGTACGTAGCATCGATGGGGCTGCAAAACAAACAAGTTTAGAGACAGACAGCGGATCGTTTAATCAGTCTGTGCTGCAGACACGGCTGGCGGGAGGGGTGAGGGGCGGCGAGGGAGCGCTACCTTCCACTAAATGACCATCCCTCTACTCTGTTAACCCGTGCCACCGTATCCACAAACAGTATACTCGGTGAGTGCGGCAAACAATAGTTACAAGTGCTCTATTAGACCTGGGTTTATATCGATAACAATTTATGACGATGAAAATGTAATCTCTTTTTTTGTTCATATTCATTGTAATGTCATTCTTCTGTACGTCAATAGGTTATTAATGAATACGCAATTTTGTTACACCACAGCGTAAATATGTGCATTAAGTTATGTAACGAGCACACATGTTTTAAAGAACGAACTCATTTATTTTTGACAAAGCGTTGTTTAACATGTATCTAATTGATTAATTACAATTTATGATAATCGTAAACAGCATATCCTACACAATGGGAACAGGAATATTATACAAAATAATAATAAAGTGAACATTAGATGTTGCAAAAGTGGAGTATGTTATATTGTTGTTTGGCGGGCGGCAGGTCTAAGTCTGCGTGGCTCTGTGGCGTCGCCTCCCGTGTTATTTCCGCGCCCTCGCCCGTCGGGGCCGGGCGGAAGCACTCCGCCCGCCCGGATTCATTTCTGGTTTTCGCTACTCTTTTGTCTTAAACTGTTTTTGCAACTTGTCCTCTCCCTCTCCCAAGAAAATGTTTACCCACTTATTCAATGTGTGCTACCGAGATAAGTTCACTAGTAATTAAAATTAAAAAAAGTTTGTGCCGCTCGATAATTAAGTAGGAGTTAATTAACGATCCCTCGATCCAGGCTATAAGACTAATGGAGCAGAAACTTCATTGTAGAGTCGTAACTAAAAGTACGATCCATTCATGAGAGTGTAATGCGTACCTATGTAGATCCTCATTCATAACCACACGTCAAAGGGGTTATTAGACGTTTATGGGTATTATTCTCAAGGCGCTCGTAATTTCATTCTGTAAATGTAACTTGAAAGGCTTTCTTGATTAGAGAAAAAAAACTTTAACGAACTTTAAAAAAAATCACAAACGACGTTTCAAAATTACAAAAAAAATCTTAGCCATTAAATTTGTATTTGTGTACGTGCTCTTATTTTTGTCCAAGTACATAAATTATTAGCATTATTCTTCTACGGCATAAAAAACTATGTAAATCTAACTTCAATACAGAACATCTTTATTTAAATTTTGCATTTGTTTTATAATTACTCGTGCATAAACAAAAAGTGCAAAATTAAAAGCCCTTTCTGTAGCGGCTTGTAATTAGCGGTACTGCAGACGATTGCTTTTAATTAATTAAGACATCATTAAGTAAACGAGTTACCCGTACATTATCAGAGCAATTAACCATCGTCCAAGTTCCAGTCTAGGAGTCGATCACTAGAAATACTGCAATTAATAACACTTTAAAACGATTCGCACATTAAATTTTGCACGAAACTAAAAACAGTTTTTTTGTAGATTTAAAAAAAAAAACTTTTTTATTTTTAATATAGACAATGTTCTTTACTTTTTTGTTATGTGTTATTTTTACTGAATAAGCGAAAAGATTATTTTTCTATTTTTTTTTCAGATTTTACGTTTTTCGCAAATTTCGCAATGTTCGTACAAAGTTTCGTACAAATTTTTCAAAGTCAGGTTGAAATTGGTCCTACGATAATCATTGAGTGATAAGTTTTTTTTTGTAATCTTATGATAAATTCTTGTACCGAGTAAGATGGATGATGATAGTAAGATTAGCAGTGACTCGATGTAAAAGCGGTAATCAGCTGAATCTGGTAAAACTGGAAACTAGCCCTTGTCTCCAAAACAACTTGAGTCAAGAGTCCAGAAGAAAAAACATATGCCTATTAGTATTATATAGTATTCTAACTACAGGTTACAGACATTTTGGGGTTAAGTAGGCTAATGTCTATTATGCTCTACGTATACTGCTAAGGATTAAGTACTAGTGACGGACTGAAATCAGGGCCTCTATCCTCTGGAACAACGGCCCTGATGGGCAACCTTAATTACAATTATCTCGCTTCGCTGATGAGTTTGTTTAGCCATATCATAAGGTCATTAAAACAGAATGACAGTATCATTATTACTCAAGTATTAGTAAACTCTCTTTTTGCTATTGGTGGATCTATTAACGTCAATGTAAAATGCTACAAGAATCTATTTTTATTTTTTTATAAATGCCAGAAATATTGAATTCTGTTGGTAAGTCTTTGTATAACATACTGCTTTTATATTTTAGTGGGAATATTATTGGTTAAAGATAAAAGTAAAATGAAAACAGTCGTGTCATTCGTCAGTGACCTTGTCGTTTGATCTTGCAAAATTGCCGCGAATTGTAAATATTAGGCGCTCATACGCAACGTGTGACCGCTAATGCGACCTTAATTGTTGCGATTCTAACATTGTGACGCCTTCGTCATCAGCTTATACGTTGACTTAGAATATCCCTAAAGACGGGCTTATTATAATCTGATATTTCTAAAAAAAATCTATTCAAGTTTGCAACTCTACCTTAATGTGCAAAAGAACGGGTTGCCTAGAATTTCAGATAAAAAACTTATTGGAATATTTTTGGAACATATATTTCGAAACAAAAAATCTAATTTTAATGAATTCTTAAACCTGAAAAAACACGACTAAAAACACATTTTTTTTGGCTTCTTTACTTTTTGTTCCTTTTTTAATATGACAAGTAAAACAAGTGTTAGCTATCTTGTTCTAATTAATAATTGTTAACATAGCGTAATTTTGGTAGGTTTTAATACAGACTGCGGTATACTCTAAAACTAATTTTCACCTTTTCTGAAATACATTGTAAAGAGCGTGTATTCGCCTTACTAAGTAGAAGATGTTCGAATGGGTTTTTATTTAAAAGCATAACTTTAAGGCCATTGTTTGAAATTAGGGGACAAAATATGAAATAACAATATTTTTTACTTTGAAATGAAACTACTTTTACGGTCTGCCCGTGACCATGATACCTGCAAAGATTTCGAAAGGTCGGGAACTAAAATCTAAAATTAAACCGCGATAAAATCCGTAAAAGTAGTTTCATTTCAATGTCTAACATTCGCGTAAACCTAAGAAACCACTATTTTTTACTTTTTTTAATCTTAGCAATATTATTATCTTAGCTGATTGGAGGTCATATTTCGTATTATGATTACTTTATATGTATTAAACTATATCCTAAGAATTTGAAAAGTCAATAGGTCCAAAAGATTGTTCAATTGTAAAGAAAGATCAAATACTAGACCTTTTTTAAGCATCAATAGCATAATAGGACATGTAACAGACATGCTATGATATTCAATGATGAATATTGACATTCCAAACGGACCGTATTCACCATTCATCAACGAATAGTTCTGTATTTAAATCTGCGCGTCATAAAATGACGTTTGTATTTTTAGGCCAAAACAAAAATATCAAAGACAATTATAGTCTTGTTTTGATTTCGGTCTTACAGAAAATTTTAGAAGAAGAACATAGTCAACGGCATTGTCAGTTTTGTAGTGAATCACATTGTTACCATTTATTTACTCTGTATTTTTCTGTTTCGTATTGTGGGTGTGACGTAAAGCATGGAACTTTTTCAACAACGACGGATAGGTTACTTTAAATTTGTGATCATTGATGTGTATCGAAGAGCCTTATTTGAATCAAAGTAAGTACCCAAAATTGGAATTCGTCGTTCTCCATTTCCTCCGGCAATTTCCGCGATTTAATGTGAGCGTGTGGGAGCAAAACCGTTCGACGTATCTACTGGAGCACAGATCAAAAGCGCAAATGAAGTTTGACGTATCCACACAGGGGCATATCGGGCGGATAAGCGGTGGCGAGGTATCTAGAGGTATACTAGCTAAGTATTTACCAGCAATAAACCCGCCCGCGCACCTCCCCCACCCCGCTCAAACAACGGTACACCCACGGACTCTCGGTCTACTCATTTCGTATGCAATTTTATTCATTATTTGTAATCTACTTCAATCGAATAGGGTCTCAGTATAAATCACTTTTAGGATTTGCTCGATAGGACGTATGTAGATTGACGCTTTTAGTGTGATATTTAAATGCGATGTGTCTTTGTGCCGGTACAGTCGCGCTAATAAAGCCAGCCTTCCACGAACTCGATATGTATGAGACGCTCCACGTCAAAAACTCATTTGACTAAAACAAATAACGCTCGCTTTCTTTTTATTTTCTTACCGCACGCCTTTTAAGATGCCGATGCGTCTTTCCATTTTATTTCAATCTGTCGTCGGGACTATGATCGTTTATAGGTGTAAGTGGACGACTCATAAGATCACCACACGTGCCTTTGCTGAAATTAAACGACGCCGTCGAACGACCCGCGTCTACCACTAACGCTGGAATAACGAGCCAAGGAAATATTTTCACAACGTGTTTATTGCACGCTGTATCACTCAGTGGATAATATATAGAAGGCACTTTATAATTGACTGTGAGTGTGAACTTACTTCGCACATGTGAAGATTTTGACAAAATATACATGAAAGATTCATAAATCACATTAGATCAGACACTTAGTTGTTTGAATAAAGAAATGTAGAGCCGCCTGAAGTTCATAATTTATTGCCGTTTAGAGTTCAGATATTTGTGAATAAATTACAAACATTGTGCAAATCTTTTCAGGTTTATGAAGACGGAAAAATATTACTTCATTTATCGATGGTATAAATGTATACCTATAGTGTGAAAACATAACTCAAGCAGTTTATTACATTTGTTTTGTTCGAGAATACTAAACGGTAATGTAGAGTTAAACTTAAACACGGTGGGCATTTTTTCCAGGCAACATTACGTGAAATACTTTACCTAAACTTATATTTTCTTATCACTCATACATTATACATCGACTGTATAATATTACATTGGTCAGTTACTTATTGCATTCAGTATTAATTAGTATTATTACGTTAGTAATCTGCATTTAGCAGTATGATTGTACTGTCTTAGCTCCAAATCTTTTTTCTGTGTAATAAAAATGACTAAGTGTGTTTTTTTTGTAATTTCGTTTTTTAAGATTTCTCAAGAAAATCTTAACGTTTTTTACTTTCGATCGATAGTAGAGCAATTCCATTAGAAAATAAGCAAGAGCGGTTGTATAAATAAGTATTGCGGTGTCAGTGAGCCGGTGTAATGAGTCAAAGGATTAAGGTCATGGCTTAGTAGCTGCCAGCGGCGCGGCCTCAGCGCTAGAGGAGCGGGAGCGGAGCGTGCGGCAGCAACAACAGCGCCGCGATGAGTGACTTTGGCCCGGCGTCGCGCGCCGCTCGACCCAATTGGTCGCTCGCCGGTACCCGCCCAGAGGAGGGGGCAACGCACACAATCTCACACTCACCTAAGATAATTTATTTTATGTTATACCGTTTGAATATTTTATATCTGTGTGAGTTTTTTCGGTCGGTATGCGTTCAGTGTGAAATATTCGCGCGATAAGAAAGAAGAGGGGAACAGATCGATCGGGGACGTTGCGCTTTTTATTTCGATACTTGGTTTTGTTATTGTCATAGTTTAATTGTAGATTGTTATCCTATTTGATCTAGCCACTTGCGCACTTTTACACAGCAATTTTATTTGAAATCTTTCTCATTATTCATAACCTTAAACTTGTATCGCAGATTCTTGGTCCTTTATGTTTTCATGTTTTTCCTTTGAGTAACAATTATGAACTTCTAAGAAGCATACGAGACTTATACTTAAGAACCTAACAAGACTTTTAATGGAAAATCACGTAAAGAATAACACAGTTCTTTATGAAACAACATGAAATGTACAATACTGTGAAGTATATGTATAATCCAAGTGAACTGGTGTTTTAGGTACGCCTATAAATTTGTGTAAGCTGGTACGCAATACAGACATAAGTGCAACACATTCAAAGGACCGTTTAATGCTGTCACCGCTAAAATGTTTCCACCGCTAAACCGACCCCACTAATATAAGCTATCGAGTACACAACAGGCCGCAACCGTCGATTTTACTGACAGGCTTGTATAGCTACCCAAGTACGTTTCACATGAAGGGAAAATAAAAATTACAAATGTCGTGGTTACCTTTAATCAAATGCAAAGCTATCATTAAGTCGAGGCTTCGGCAAACTCGCTCGTCGTGCGCATCGTCACTGTTAATTATCACAATATATATGTATAAAATAAAATAAAAGAGACCGCTCCGTACCAATACTAACATAAAAAATACGAGAAAAGAAAGAGAAGCTTTAAAAAAGAAAGGAGTGCATCTACCCCCACCTCCGGTGGCCCCCACCGCGTCGGGCCGCCCCTGTGGCGGGCGCCACCCACCGCACCGCAAAAATCGAGAGCGTCGACGGCGCGCGGGGTCAAACGGCGACGCGAGCGTGAAAAGAAGGAGCGGTGTGCGAGCGACACGCACACAGCCGCGAGTGTGCGTGTGCGCGCCGAGAGGGACGGCCGACGCGAGAGCGGGACGGCGGCGCCAATTACTATCACCTGGCGGGCAGCTACCGCATTACCCACTGCCGCCGCGCGCGCGACCACGCGCCCGCTGCACCACGCGGCTCGCTCCGCTCCTGTGACGCTCCGCCGTATCCCGACTCTACCGCAATCGATATTCGCACCGTGCGGACCCGCGGCTCCAGCGTGCACCGTCGCGAGTGCAGCCCGTGCCCGCTCCGACTCCGCTCGGGGGTGCACCGCTACGTCGCCCCGCGTGTCGACCAGTGCCAGCGCGCGACAAACATGCAACTGTGAAGTGTGTGCGGACAGTGACACAGACCTAACACTAATCGTGATAACTTACAAGTTTACTGGCGAGTTACGCACTACGAGATGACGTCCCAGTTCGCCTTCAGAGGATCTCCCCCCAATCAGGTAAACTTTCATTCAATTTTAAACATTTATTTACTATTTTTGTATCATCAAAACTATAAATCATCGTATTTAAATTTTGCAGTGCGATGTCAGTTGATTTTACAAATTTAAATTTATGAATGTACTGTATTTCTATGTCATTAATAATGCATACGTAAAGTAATGTGCTCACGTGGTCACTGGTTTTGCCAAGATGAATTATTTATCAAGTTTTTCACTCATAAAACTCTTTACAAGTAACTCCATAAATATTTTTTTTTTAAATGCATTTAGCATCATTTTGAGAGAGTGTCATATTTATTAATAAAATAACAAGGTAAACACCAGACGTACACATTAAATAGTTACGCTTGACAGCAAAAACAAACTAGATACTATATAATATATTTTTATAACATTAAAGAAATAATATGAACATAAAATATAAATACACAATAATAAAAAAATAGTCAAAGATTGTTACTGTTCAAATATAAAACATTTATTATCCTTTGAAATATAAATGCTCGTAAGTTTCGGTGTTGACAATAATATTATATTTACAATCATATTTATAATACAACTTACTCTTGATATAAACGAAGTTTAAACAATCGGAAACTAAATCAATCGATTTAGTTCAGCCTCATTCGACTGTGGTGAAATGCACATTGTGATCCAAAATGGGTTTATTGCTATATTACCCCAATAAGCATTTATTTTCCTTCCTGTAATATCTTGTTAAAAATATTACATTTTCTTTATCATAAAATTGTTTGCTCCAGTAAATGTCTTGTTAAAATAAATAGTTTTACAATAGGAGCTTGGTTTCCTGGTCTATGTTTTGTAGAGTAGTTTAATGTTATAATATCTTAAATAGAAATAATTAAAACGTTATACAACACTGATAATGTATTTTTCCGACGCAATCACACGAATCGGACAGTCATTTTATCTCTACAATTTTATCGATGGTATTATTGTTTTGTATTTAATTCCTTTTCAATAACAAATAGGTGTTATTATTTTGTATTTGTCGATTAATAAAAAGGTGTTCTCTAGATTTTTATTCCAGTTATCACAAATACAGTTATAATTATATTATACTTACAAAAACATTAAATTTTGTAGAGCAATACCGTCCCTTGTGTTAAACTGTTTCCTAAAAAAAATATACCACATTATGTATTCGTTACTTAACACAATGACAGTATAAATTTATTAGTATTGATGACAACGCTTAAATATAAATTAAAAGTGAGTTATAACACAGCCTATTTTTAAAATGTTATGACAGATGTTTTGCAGTTCTTCCCACTATTTAAATTAACAAAAAAAAATAGTACTTTCTTTCTATAAAGCTTAGAAATCTTAAGAAACAGAACACCAAATAAAAATTAAAAGTATTATCGTTATAAGAAAACCTTACAAAATTGCTCTATATTTTAGAAAAGTTGCACAGAATACAATGTTTATTTGAATTTATGATTGTTACACTAAAATTTAATTTTATACCCAAAACTGTTAAATACGGAATTGTAGATATCGAATCAGTAGAAAACGTTCATGGAAATTGATCGGGACGCAACGGCAAACGAAACAAAACAATGCGTGTAACATACGGGTAATTAAATCCTACCTATATGGAGCAAACGACTGTTTTTATTAGGTATAGTATTCAAATAGCCAAATAATTCTATTATGATCAAAGCAATCAATCTAAGCCTATAAATATTTCATATACCTAATTTATATTATTTCAATAGTATTTATTTTAATCGTGGCCTTTCAAAATACTTGCCCCAAATTTTTACACTACAAAATATAACAAGGTCCAAAAAAATGCGTAGAATTTTTTTCATAAAAATACAGTTCTAAAAATCAAGTTCTCCCGTGACCTTACAATCAGTTCTATTTGGTTAGAGAACACACAAAAACCAATAACTTTAGACACAGCTAAACCAGTTAAAACGAGTTTTATGTAAATGTAGGTGTATAAATCAGCCCAAACGCTCTTTGTTTCTCTTGTTAAACATACAGCGTTACTATAGTATACTTATCACATGATGATTTTGAACAAGAATACGCACACTAATATTAATTGCCCATTATATCTCCCAAATAGTCCGTTACATTTATTTCGTCGAATTTTTCTTGAACAAGAACGCAGAAAATCAAAGAGAAAAAAAATCAAGCGATTCAACAAAAAGGCTTTAATTTTTGTCAACATAATTGTGTTGGTAGAGTACTTCCCCGTTATCCAATAAAACCGTTTTAATATGAATATTTTTTTCAAAAATTGGGACATTATCTGTGAAGTGGCCGTGATTCATTAATCAATTATTTGATTCACTGTCACCCTTATTTGTTATACGATAAGAGTTTATTAAATTTCACACTCGTTTTAATATCGTACTGGTCAAACTTATCTAGCAATACAGTTAGTTTTGCGAGGCATAATTAATACGGTAGAGTCTACGTACGCAGACCAATGTTAATAAAGATAATATGGGATCGTTCGGTCGGTGGCCGAGTGCGTGCCGTATGCGATCTAATTTCGCTATCTTCGTGATAAGAGGGAGTCACTCCCTCGCCAGGGAGAGGATTATCCTCATTATTTCTCAGTTTCGAAACGTAAGCTCTATCAACACCTCGACTTGGTCGTCCGAGTAATATAACATTCAATAGTCTTGGCTAAATTCCGTCGCCGCTTCAGTTGCAAGTCAATATTTTTTTCATTTCATAATATGAGAACGTCGTAAATTCTGCCTTTAAATAAGCTTACTTAATAAGAATTCAAAGTTTTTTCTTTAATAGCAGTACGGCCCCATTGCTTTCATGGTACGTTTTTATTTAAATAGCAATTAAGTACAAGAATGGGCTGTAAACGTTTATACTGCGTTGTATCGTTCATTTTAAGAGCTCAGACTCGTTGAAGCTCGGGTGGCATCATTTTACTTTCACAATACAAACCTAGACCTCTAACAATATTGCAATAAATTACATTATGGCTCGAGGCGATGTCAATTTTTATCGGGCTCTCCCTTACTCGTCTTTCAATCCTAGACTGTTGTTGCTTTTAAATTTGAATTCGCTGTAGGCAACATTTAATTAGAATGAATGTTATTATTATACATTTTATGCCCTTCGCAATATTTGCGTCATATTTCGCACGTGTTGTAAGTTGCCATCCCCTTTTCATTTTCGGCTTCAACACCCCATATCTTCGGGGCCTTATAAAATTCATGGACTACTTTTGAGCATCATGTCGCGAAGAGGATTGAAATTGAATCGTCTTAGGAAACCTTATTTATTTTATTTCTTACTATACTTGAAATAATGCGTGTCTAGCAGATCTAGTGACGGAGGGTTAATATCCTTGTACCTGTGAACATCGCCGCTTCATTTACTATCTTTATTTTAAACTTTAAAAGGGCTTAAATAACTTTTTATAGGCGCTATAAAATTATTCTATACAACATATAAGATGTTAACGTTTGAACGTGTTGTGTTTACCATCATTTAGATACGTTATTATCTACTTGCCGAGTACAAGTCATGTACATTTTCATTTCATAAACAAGCTGAAACAAAAGACGACAAAGTTGTTTTTATTTAGGTCATACGTACAAGTCTCGTCAAGCTTGCGTTCCAAGTGTCGAGTTCCAGATTAATATTTTGAGAGCGCGTCGCGGAGTCGCAACCTGGCCTTAGGAGGAATACACATTAGTATAAACGACGCAAGCAAGGGTTTAGCTTACTGACTGAAATACACAGCTACTTCACGGAGGATTCGATAGAAGAAACTGAAGGATAATCGTCGCAATCAGATTGTCAGCGAACCATGATTAATGATGAAGTGTGTTACATTGTATTAATATTCAGTGCTGCATTACTTGTGCACCGAGGTTTACTCCCCGCGGTAATTGAAGGTGGGCCAGAGAGGCGAGGCGCGGAGGCGTGAGCGAGCCCAGCTATGGGTGCCTACCTCGCTGGCTTGTGGTCACATATCGGCGAACACGCGTGCACGACCTCGGGACACGTAAACCGAAGAACAAAACCAACACCATTCATTTAACTTCATAATGAGCCATGAACAATCTTCGTCATTTTTGCAGTTTGCATTCGACCGCTTACTGACCCCTTTTTGTTCAGAATCGTAATTTGACGTTCGGTACCCGTTTCGACTTTAATAATGCGTACCTAATAAAAAGCCATGATTAAGTAAATGTTCGTCTGGTGAGCTATTGTTCTTGATAATGAGCGAATGTTTAATGATATGCAAGTGTGCTTTTTACATTTGTGTAACATGATATCGCAGCGCAGTTTTGCTAATTACGTAGGTGGTATAATTATGTGAACAAAACCGTATTTTAACTTAGCTCTGATTATTTGAGAGCTTCTAAATTGGATACTTTAAAACGTGTTAAATGCCCGTGCCAGCTCTTGAATAGGTACTCATGTTTGCAAAAAGTTAGAAAAATATTAATATTAAAAATGTGGAACCAATTGTTTTTATAATTGAAACAAAATAGAAGAAGCAAAACAAACATTACTGGAATAATTCATTCCCTTGAATGAATAGAAAGACAAATCAGCCATACCTTAATTGCAAATTGAATACAGAGGACATAGCTGATGTTAAGACCAAAGATATTATAAGTAATCGTCCCATCCACGGTCGAGTCGTTATCAGCCGAGTCCCAAATCCGTGTGGAGCGATCCTCTGCGCACACCGGCACCCACTCGACTCGCCCTAATCAGATAGGTGAATGAGACGTTCACTTCTCAGAAACTTTAATTAATTTCTCCGAAATGAAGGGAGTGCGCTGTTCACGCGGTTAGTAAGTTTTGTAGTCTCTCGTTACGGCAGCGACGAATTGTGATAGTGTTTCTCATACTAAAGCGCGGGCGCAACCGGATTTAGTAGCGTGTGTGTGCGTGCCGCGTACGCTCGCCCAGAGACATACTCCATCCATTTTGAGAATATCAACTCGCTTTAACGTTCTTTCGAATATGAATCTTTCCCCCTTCGCAACAGAGTTTAATTCAGCCGTATAATCTAATAGTCAGTCGGATGGAACCCCAAGATATGTTACGACATTTTGATGGTAATAAAACTTTTTCGCGTTCAAACACGGCAATGAAAAGGCCGTGTTAGCGAGTTATGTTGCGATTAATAAGAAGATACAGTAATTCTTATGGATGACCGTATGAAATTATAGAATTTGCTGCTTCTTAAAGTAAACTTCGCATTCTTCAGCTCAAACGCCCGTATAGTATAGGTTTTAGAAGAAAGGTTCTTGAAGTCTGTTTAATTTTGTTGTCACAAGGTTGAAGACTTAACTTGCAACGGTTGGAATAACTTAGTCTTAGCAAACAGAAAGCTGTCAATTTGATTCCGGTTTAGTATCTTAGAATCGATAATATGTTTAACCATGGATATTAATAGAAATTTGACTTCATTTAAAAAATACTTAATTTCTTCGACACTTCTTAAGTAATCAGGACGTTATAAGTTTTGAATATAATGTTTATTATAACATTAAGTCGAGGATTTAAAATAACCACGAGACAACTGTAATACACGAATAAACGGCCGTGTCGGCGCGTCGCGACCACAGATCTTTCGTTAGCGGTCCTAATCAGGCGCGCCATAGAGACTCGTGAAACTTTATTACCAACATTGTGAACTTAAAATACACATGTATGACAATTACTGGCGTTGTCTGGCCCGCGGGCGTGTGTGTGCGACGGATGAGGTGCTCACATATCGTTAGTTCACACCTCGTCGCCTCCGAACCGTTCGCGCTGTGAGACGTCGTTACAGTTGTGACACACGGCCGCGCCGAACGAGTAGCTAGCTCCCACATTGTAGCTTAAACAATGCTTCTTCGGTTACAGGCCTGATTTTACACACATTTTTATTTTTATTTTAAGCCGGTTTTTTTTCATATTCAGTGGCTGGGACAACCCTAAATGGTCGTGAAATTAAAAGAAAAAAATAAAAGTATATCCCTAACCTTTTTTTATATATTTGATCAATCTTCCGCAGTCTCACTACATACTGTACTAGCGTTCTGTAAGTTCAATAATCAAAACGACAATATGTATATCTCAATGTAGTCGTCACGTCTAAACAAAGTTCCAGAATATAATGTTAATTGAACAGAACTAACTCTCATAGAAGCGTTATTGCAATTTCCCTAATTTATAGGGCGTTCTGATAGTGGGCTAACAGAGACAGTACTTACGCATGTTCAGCGTGTACTAATAATTGAGAGTCATTTGTTTTGGTAACAGCGCCACTTTGTAATTGTTGGCCCGCAGACTATCTGCCTTCGTTAAAACGTACGCCATGATCCAATTTGTAAATAAATTACTATCGCCCATAGAGTAATTTTGTACGGAGTTATTTTGGTAACACAGTTGTCGATTAGTGGGTAACGACAGGGAGTACGCAATAAAGCCTCGACCGGGGAACAGCACGGGATGTTTTGAATCGCCACCGCTTTAATGGCGTCTGTATTAACCGATAATTCAAATTTCCATGCCCCTCTTCCAGTTCTAAACACAAGCTGACATAATACACGGCGAGCGCTTTGTAGATACCAACAAGTAGCAACTTAGTTACGTATTCATAGAAACGCTATTGTTTCTAACTATTAATTTAACATCCGAGCTACAAATTGATGAATTCTTATTGGAGTTGTTATTAGACTAGATTCAATATATCATTAACAGCCAATCATCTTATTGAAACTCTGAGTAACGTCGGTGGTCAATATTCTCACCTGGCTTTTCATTGTGATAAGTTTATTTTGTTTTTATTATCATATCTGTAATTAAAATTGGTTATTTATTTAACGACAATAACTTTATTAAATGATCACATCAAATAGAGAATGGGCTACCTTGACGACAAAAACTTTAATAATTATTGTTTACTGTTCATAAATTGTACAAGAATTCCATTATTAACTTTAACAGCGATATATAATTTTATGACGCTCAATTTGAGACAAATTCTCGATATTAAGTCTACAAAGCAATATTTTAGTATCAATATTTTAATGAAGTTTGCACACTATATAAGTGCTACCTCTTTTATTTCTCAAGTATTTGGTTTATGTAATAGTTCTCTAATAATTTTTAATTTTGACAGTTCACTTCTGAAATGTTAATATTTTTTCTCTTTCTGCCAATATCAGGAACGCCTCAATATACAATGTTCTGATTGCATCAATCTAATTTCAGCATTACTGTAACGTTGGAATGTTTGCGACCACGTCACAGGGGTATTAAGCAGAATAATGGTCCGGTTATTAATAGACAAGTACCCGCGGCACTAGCACATGTTTATTCCGTAACAGGGGCCAATAAATCTCGCTGAACAATCTGAAACAACTTCATTAGCGAAATCAACGTTCGTTCGCACCGCACTCGATGATTGAAGACACATAAGACGCCGTAGCGAGATAATGAATCGAATCTTATTTTTCATATGTGAATATCGGATTAAAAGGAACAGGTAAAAGTTTCCGTTCACATTTGTGGGTGCGATGGAGTGTGTCGACGGGCTCTCCGGTTGCTCTCGAAAGAGTTGCAATTTTATGAATGAGTTGTTTGAATGAAACACAATAATAATACGGCTCGGGCTGCGAACCGACGCGGAAAGCGCGCTGTAGAGACGTGTACGTGTCCGAATCGCCTTTTAAACGAGCATAATATTTGGTCTGACGTTAAAGATTTCACCTCCCCATAAAACACTTAATAATATTGTATATCGATTTACAGCGCGCCGACGCGCAATGCCGTGTTCTTATTTAAATCGCTTCGACCACATTTAGAATTATAATACTAATAAAACAAAGACTGTTACAAAAGTAGGTAGAGCCGAACAGTTTGGAGAACATAACTTAATTCGAAATGAATACTATTGAGATAACATGGGTAAGAACTGGATTTAAACAGAGGATGTTTGTATTACAATGATGTTGTATTATGCAGCCCACACTTAGTCATGTCTTTAATTAAATCTCACAAAAAATATAACATTTTGTGTATCTGTTACCCACATTTCTTACAGATCACAGGCCGATAAGAACTCTGTTATAAAGTCGCCGACACTGTTTTATATCATTTTTTATTATAGCCACACCCAAAATGTTACAACAAAAGATACATATACTTGCTTGCAAAGTTTTGGCCGTAAATTATAGTCGTAAACAAGTAACGCGTAGAAATGAACTTTTCCTGTACCTACCTACTTAATTAATGGAAAACAATTGTTACTTATTATCTGCGGCCATGCGAGCTACCGACATGGTAATCACGGGTATTGGATATCTCGTATCTCAATCGAAACACAGATATACGAATACACAATCTGTTTTTGTTTGAAATATCGTGTCACTTAAGTAAAACACTAAAATTATCAACGCCTGGGACAATCTACGATATTCGTGAAGAAACGTGTAGACTTGGCTGTGGAGACCGGAGACCGATTGGCGGACGACTTTTATTATAATTATGAATAGATAATGATAGATACGTGTTCATTATCATTATGCACCATTAATGTGTATTTATCTTTACATTACCATATCACTGAGTATTAGAATAAGGGCGGCGGTTCCTTTTTATTATTTATTCTTCCCTAATTCTACCCTAATTAGGGAAGGTGTGAATTTCTTTAAGGCATCATACATTTGAGGGTGGGCCAATTTCGAGTTCTTATCTTTAAAGATATCTTGACACAGGATGCGGTCGAAATAGACACCTACCTCAACTGGTGATCCACCATGTAATTGTCCAATTAAAATTAGAATTTCATGTAAATAAGTTAAGGTAATAACACCCAGGTGTTGTTTTTTTATGGAGTCTTCCTTTCGAAAATACTTTAAGTTGAGGATACTCGTAGCTTTTGTTTATTTGTTTTTATGATTGAAAAGTTTAATTCATTTTCCGTGGTAAAACTTATTTCGGAGATAATAACTTTACCTCTACCAATGCTAGTCTGCTGTAAACTCAATGAAAAACGTCGAACAAGCGGTTAATTAATTAGTTTCCTATGAATGCGAGCGAGGTACGCTGATAATTGAGGCCGAATCACACGATATACTAGCACTCATTGTCTAAAACAGATTGACGATAATCTATCATGCTTTGTCAGAGTGCAGCTATGTTTTTATCGATTCAAATGAATAATGAATAATGGAAGTCATTGATGATTTTCTAAGATTAGGTGGAGATCGAAAAACCACTATGAAAGTACAGCTTTTCCTTATTACAATAAAGAGGTTGGCCATGCTGATCATCAGGTTGCATTATCTCAGATACTTATATTGCATTAGCGATTCAGTTGTTATTAACAAGTCACGAAACATCGTAAATACAGTTCAGCTCTAATAAATATGAATGACACGTTAAAAAGAGCAAATTCTAGCAGTTTTCTTGTAGAAATAACGACGTTATCGTCTCCATCAATCAAAGCGAGGAAAGCAAAAACACGAATATAGTTATGATAATTATTTTTTTTAATAAACCACAATTAATGTAGGAATATAGAATCGAAAGCTGGTACAGGAGCGTGTAGCTGTTAAACAAATTATTTTAGTATTGATCTTAATCTAGCGCAATTAACCTGTGTTTAGGCGAGGAAAAAATATACCACATTGGAATTATTCGCACACGCTTTTCTCAAGACAAGGAATGTAAACGCGAGCGCAAGCTGGCGTGACGCCCGCGCAGCCGCCTTATCATACGATCTATCAAATTGTGATGCTTTTTCTTCGACCAACTATGTGCGAAAAGGATTAGGTGAGAATATTAGCACTATTATAATTCCGTGAACTGTCTTGCTCTTGACTAATAGCATAAGCCGTAGACCGCTACATAATAACGGGCACAAATTAATTTCGCCGCTGACAGAATCAGCAGACTAGCTTTGACATATGTTAGCCCATTATATTCATACATAGTTAATGATAACACGCGGCCGCAATAGTCAGGCGCGTTTCTGTAAACAGTGCGCATAATGTGATCTATATCAATTTACTGGTTACGTAACAGATTGGCCGATTGTTTAAGATCGCAGGCTGTGGCCGGGCGCGCTGCAACCAGGCCTATGCAGAGCTCAGAGGCATTATCTCGACTTTATCGAAGAATTAAACATTAGCAAGAATTTCCAAATTATTATTGTGCACCGGTAACCTTATCGTAAATTTAATACTTTAATGATGTCTGCCAAAGGGCCGACTTTGATAAAAAAACCCCGTGGTACCTGGACAAAAGCCATCGCTCGGCGTCACCCACGGTTAGTTAAGCGAGCGACATGTCATCGATATTTTTTGCCCGGCTGATGTCTTTAACGAAATTCATGTCATTGGGTCCGATTTCTCTAAGATTAACTTTTTTACATTATTTAACAAATAGATCGGACCCTTATACGCTCGAATATTCAGTTACATGGTTTAACACTTAAAAGGGCTTAACGACTCTAACATATCCTGCGGGTTACGATAAAAAAAGACGACAAAAAGAGAATACTTCTCGTGTTTGTTTTTTAAAAGATGTCTGCTGGCGATAAGGTGGTGCGGCACTTTAATCCTCCAACCGACCGATATTTGAAAAGGATATGATGACAACTTTTTTGTATTCTTTATCTAATAAGCACATATAACCAATACCTACTTATTCCAAAAGTTTGTCTAACTAGATAAATGAAATGACGTGTTTTACTTGGGCATTAAGTTACTGTCATGTTTACGTACTCAAGAATGAAACTTAATAATGGAAAATGACGGATAGATGTTTAGCCTCCGTTACTGAACTGCACCATGAAAGTAGATGGCGCTACTAGATCTTATAAATCTAATTTAATAAATTCTAACTGTTGTGTCTTGTATGTTGTATAAGACGTATGAGTCAATAATTCATTTGTGCTTTTAATTAACAGCGACCATTAGGCAGAACTAGCAAGAATTTTCCGGCATTACAATGTAGTCTAAAAAAAATGTAAGTTGTTTCGTGATATAAACTAGCGTTTCTTTTCCTCTTTTTTACCGTGATGAGGCTATTCATATTCAATTGAAACTGTTAGCTGCAAGCTACAGCGTCATAATTTACAACAATGACGTGTCTTATACCATTTAGTCATCACCGTACTATTTTCCCGGCTTGTTCCCTGCTCTTGGCTCAATGGGACTTGTCAAGTACTAATTAACTCGCACTTATTTTGCATGACTGAGTTCTAGTTTAAAATTTTATTTTTGATTTTTGTCAATCAAAAACAATTCTATTTTTTTTTTAGGCTTTAGTGTTGGTAAACTTTAACCAAAATAAAGATACACCTTTTGATGAGGTATATTGTAGGTACATGATGTATGTATGCACGGTACATACAATTATTTAAGAATATTGAAGTTAAATAAAACTTATTGTAATTATTTAAAATCAATAGTTAACTAAAACAAGTTTCCTTAAAATTTTCCTAGATTAAATATGTAATATGTAGGTATACAATGACTGACTCTCTTAAACCTGAATACAATCGAATGAAACAAATAAATAATTTACTTAACATTGCCCCTTGAAAGTACTAGATTAAAATTGCTGACTTCAATAATAGAATTCATTTGTTAACCTAAAGGAAATTTAGTGTTTACCCAAGCCTGTTCACAATTGCCGAGCTAGTGAATAAATAGAGCAAACTGTAGGCAGTACAATAATTATGTCGTTACACCCACCAGACACTCGTATCGTTTGAACAGATTGAATCCCTTTTAAGCATCGGCGTCGATTTCAGCCGCATCCTCATATAGATCGATATCATCTCTATTGCCATAGTCATTAGGGCGACAGAGCGGTAATACAACGCGAACACCTACCCTGGAACCTGCGATACATACACAATGTTAGCGAGCAAGGATTAAATGACTATGCAGGGTATGTAATGTAGGTAATGCAGGGATTCCGCGTTTAACGGCTTCGGGATTACCTCAATAATTCCCTCAACACAACAAATGTTTTTAGCCTGTCGCGAGGGTGAACGAGTACTCAGCGATGCCATAGGTCGTCGAAATATTCGTATCGACAGCGATGGCCGTGGCGATGGGTGTGTGTCGCGTGTTTAGGGCGACCGAAGCCATACTTCTGGCAGACGGGTCATAGCTCCAGCTTAATACGTCCACAGTCAACCGCGACGAGACTTTACTAGGCTTACGGCGACAGCACCGCCTCTTTACACAATTAAAGGTCAACTTACACTCCGCCTGGGGTCTTATCGACGCTCACCACGTTATTCGACGTCCACAAATATTGGATTTCAATAAAACAATAAAAAACATAAACGAGGTAATCTATTCATGATACATTAAATACTGGTCTGTAATTATATTTTTTTGCAAACATCCTACAATAACTTAAAAGTACAATAGGAGTATTAATTATGATTTTGAAAATAACTGACGTGCAGTAATATCAGAGCGACATTTCTCGGTTTCCTAATCCCATTGAACACACAATGGGTATTGGGCGGCTGGGCCATTTTTCATTCGAATGACAAATATTTAGAAAGTTATTTACCCGCGTGCGAGTCAGCACTGTGCTCAATTAAAAGGACGATCTCAACTCGCGTTTCTGCCATTATAAACGGACAACAGCCGGATGTTTATTTTGCGACCGCGCTATCGATTCAGGTAGTCCGGCGTATAATAAATCTATTACAACAACAATGTGTCATCCCTGCCCGATCCCATTGTCATTAATTCTAAATCTTCAATCGCATCATATTAGTATCACTCGCGACTAAACTACCTTTTATATATATTCAAAGGGGATCTCCAAGCGTTTCAAATTTGCGTACCATGGGTCCTCGCGAGCGCTGACGACACAGCAGACACGCCCAAGGTTGCTTCACTGCTCACCCCTTTTCACACAATCGTTAAAGGCTCGTTTATTATCCATCAATTATTTTATATTATGCTAATGATATTTTAGATGTCCATTATGAACTTTTTGTGGATCAATTTACGAACAGTGTACCATGTGAGCATATAATTTTAGGTATGTTATATTGTTTAATGCCTTTGCGACTGCAGCTGAGCGCACGGAGGCCTCCTAGTTATATTTACTAATAACCGAACTGCAAAAGCGAATGTGGAAACGCGCCATAAAGGCATTTCAAAATTTACAACTTACAGAGCACCATCTCGACAGCCTCCAACAGTCCGCCGCCGGCGCAGGCGGGAATGAGCGCGGGCGCGGGCGGCGCGAGCGGCGCGGCGCGGCCCAGCTCGCCCGCGGCCGCGGCCCCGCGCTGCTGCGACACAGGCCGCCCTATATTCCAGGACCCTATCACCGGCCAGACTGTCTGCTCGTGTCAATACGAGTTTCTCAACTACCAGAGGCTCGCTTCCGGCGTGCCTCTGTCTATGTACAGTGCCCCTTACTCAGACGCCGCTGCGGCTACAGCTGCCGGTATGGCGGCCTATTTTCCCGCTTTAGCAGCTGATCAACCGCCCTTTTACAGCAACGCCGTAAGTACATAACTACACACACTATTTCGGTCCAATGCACCAAAGCCCTATTTGTACGTAAATAATATTATTTTAAAGTCGGTTATGTTTGTAGCAAAAATTCTTTAACTACCTAGCCGTCGAATTTACATAGTTATAACCAATGGGCGAAGTTTCTCGTATCTGATACGCATGTGAAATACAGAGAACCAAAAACATAATCAACAGAACATACCTACTTCGTGATAATAATAATTTTACTTGGTCGTTTAAAGAATAACATCAACTGGAATATTAGTTAGGTATCATTATCATTCGTGGTAAACAGAGTCTCAATATAAAGGGAAATAACAGACTACCTACGCTGCAGACAGTTTGCAGTTAAAACTGATGATTTTTAATATGCAACACACCTTTTTGTAGCATTTTAATATGTACATTTAGTGCGATAAAAAATTATAATTTGTATTGCGATGTATAAGATTGAGATATTTTATCTTTATCAAAATTTAAATGTTAATTAACTCCACATTATGAATTAAAAATAGTGCTTGAATAGCCGCTATGAATAACATCTCACAACACAGATCTTAGCAAATGTTACTAATTAACAAGTTCGTTAGGATCAATATCATTTGACCGAGTTTTCAATCCGTCCAATTTCTGCGGTTGACATGATAATCATACACTAGTGTTGCAACCAAACATGAATTAGGGATATCGAATTGAATTACAGATAAAAACGGACATTAAATTAATTCCGTGCTTTTTGCACACACGAATATCGCTCACTTAATGTTCTTCGTCTTAATTTCGATGGCATTACAAATTACTTTTTTTGACTAACTATCGAATTTTGTGAAACAATGGTTATGAATAACTAATAAATGTTTTGGACGATACAAGCTGAGTATCTTTCTTGTTATAAACAACATCAGAAAATTTACGGAAACATTCTGTATCAATTTCTCACGTGATAGCACAGAAATTGAAAGTCTTTTAATGGAGAATGTCCAACGTTGTCGAGGTTTATTTTCTCGAGGACGCCGTAGGAAAAGAAAATAAGACCGAGAGGTTGTAGCGAAGAAAACTTACTAAGTAAAGAATGAATCGACTGTCAATTTTAGTATAATAAAGTTTACAGCTACTGGCCCATGTTTATGGGTCTATGACCAATCTAAAGCGGGTACTTGCGTACGAAACTAGTTCCGTTGACAGGTTTCCATACTATTAAGTCGATACTACGCGGGCTGGTCATTTAATATTTTATTGTAACAGTGATGATGACGTTAAAATATCACTTTTATCGAATCCTCAAGTTTCAATTGATTTCGAAAGGAAAATAGGTGATGTAATAGGCATGGGTTTACTAAACTATTATATTGAATTATTAACTTTGACTTATTGCATTATATTTTAGCTTTTTAAGTTCATTTGAAAGTTAAGAAGTCCAAGAAAACGACTGTCAATGAAAATAATTTGAAAATGTGCTTTCACGTGGCACCAAATTTTCCCATTAAAACTAACTTAAAATACTTTCTAGCAACAGTCCCGTCATTCACTCGCTGACTCGCCTTTGTTGGCGATAAACCTTACAACGGCTTATTACAGGCTTTACGCCTAATACTAAATAAATACCTACTAATACTTATTAGGTATAAACTAATCTAGGTCTATTTTCATTCCAAGGCTAGCCTAGTGTTTATCATCAGTTATATATCTACATAATGCTCTCATTAGTGTTATCAGATGGAACATCATCTAGTTACCGAATAAATACAAACTAATATTATCAAAGTATAATGTGACTTATATTAATTACGTCCACAAAAGCTTAAGATCACGTCGTCAGCGCTGACGCGATATCATCAGAACTAAGGGGATTATATTCCTACATCTACAGCAGAGAAGCTTTACCATTTATAATTCCATTTTTTCTCTACTACCTATTACAAAAGGTATTACCTTAAAATAATTAGGATCCGATGTCAAAATATTACGTTAGAAAGGTAGTTATGAGACCCTCGGGCAGTGTTAAGTAGGCACCACAATAAGGTTTACGATATAAGTAATAAATACATATAAATTTGAATCGTAATCCGTTGATGTATGTTCTTTTGTACATCGCACCAAAAAACTTGTACCTGCCCAGTCGGCTTTAATAACTTAATATGTTTAACAATTTCTTTCTGAGGATTAAATATATGTCGAACGATCTATATTGCTTTCATACAGGATTATAATATTAAGTACATCGATACGTGTCAGTCTAATTAGTAACTTGGCTTTTTGACAGTAAGACAAAGGAAGGTGAAATATTTGGAAATAGTTTAAGCATTTAAAAGTATACAAAGTTGTAATCGTAATATCAGTGGCGCGCTGGTCGGAGTAGCTCGGCGACTGTGTGTGGGTAGTGACTTTGAATGATAATGATCATAACAACATAAAAGTAGCCACGCTACGTAATATATGACGTGTAGTAAAACTTTTGGAAGAAGGTGTTAAAAGCCGAGAACGTGTCCCGGCAGATGATTCAATCATTCATGAAGATATGATCGTACATCATCAGTGGCGAAAGTGTTAACTCCGGCCGACGCCTTCAATGGGATCCTGCCCCACCGTTTTTTTAGTTAACGCCTTTTATTTTGTCTATAATTTATTATTTTATCCCGTCTCGTAGGGTATCCGTGCTCTGTTGTGTTTCTTTGTTTGGTCTTTTTAGTTGTCAGATTAAAATGTGTATGTTTACACTTCGAATTTTAAATCTAACGCTTACTGTAAACAGAAATACGTTTATGAGACGTAAGGAATATTTAAAGTGTCAAAATATTTAATAGCTGTCTCGGTCTAATCGTTTCCATTTGCACATGTGGGACCGCAGTGACAGGAAGGGAGCGTTGTTAGGTATATTGAAAAAATAACGATTTATAGTTCCGAAGAAGTATTCTGAAATAAATCTAAGCTCTCTTACGCTACGATTTGTTGTTGATTCTCTTTATAATTTACGAATATTAAGTAAGTTTATAAGTTATTACCAATGTGCAAATTATATTTACAGGATTATATTTAACCGTACGTCCTTATCATATTAAGCTTCACGATAAAATAAACCCACTCGTAATTACATACATTAGGGATTTACTTAAGTAATGATTTAATTAGTTATAAGGCTAACGAAACTGTGAATCATATATTTTTTGCCGTAATGTTCTCGAACGAGAGCACCGTAAGAGTCTTCATCGCTTAATGTATGACTTAATGATATCTTTGACTTAAAAATAAGGCAACCAATCATTTTATAAATACGTACAAAGTCGTGTATCTACTTAGTGCGTCCGTCGACTCGACGACATTTGAACGCTACCTGAGCTGGCGTGTCAACCACATCGCTCACCGGATTAACTTATACCTTCCATAAAAATATATACCTACTGGCTAGTTCAACACACTAATGTTAATGGGATTATAGCTAGGTTCCATTAAACTTATAAAGTTGATACCAATAAAAATCACGGCCAAGTTTTTTGTGTTCAAATAATTGTTTCGTTAAGACCAACACGGCTATCAATCATTCCTTAACCTTTTAAGCGTGATGAATTTATCTTAAGAATATGGAGGTACTTCACGAATCATAGTTATCTAGTATTTACTTTGTACTTGCGTGCCTTTGCTTATAAGGACCGTATTTCAAAGAGTATGTTTTATACAAAAAATAAAGGCGTAGCAAATAAAATACATTAAGCTTTGCAACACTAGATGTTTATCTGTCAAACGCCTACGATAGATGGGATCAAGCCATTAAGTAAATACCGCAATATCAGTAGTCACAATAAATCCACGTAGCCGCAGATTCGCGTTACGGCGTAGTCCGATTATTTGAAGTAACAGAAAACTGGAATTATATCACAAAGGTCGCAGCAACAAAGAGCGACAGCGCGACTGGATTACGCTGTCGTACTTGAGTAAAATTTATTATCGGATTTTCGATTCGGCCACCAATGAAGTTGTTGGACAACAAAATCTTTTGATAGATTTATCCTGGCTGACCGCATTAAGACTCGCTCCTGAGTTATTTTTAATGTGTCGCTATAAATTTTTGGACCCTTAGTGACAGTCGTGCTTTTTACGCGATCCCCAGCGCACAACCTTAATAACAAATTAATCATAATTTTAAAATCGCTGTTTATACAAATGTAGGGATTTAAAAAAGTCTTTAATGTTGAAAACATTTTATTCGAATGTTTTTTAAGATAAAAGTTCAACAATCTCAGAATAAAAAGGTACATTTGTCGAGCGAGAGATGATTGATGCATTCGTCTTGTATCTTTGCCCATTAAGTAATAATAGTTAAGACCGAAACGTTGAAGCGATCGATCAAGAAATCAATCCGACGAGGATCATTTTCGTAATGGATTACGTTAAAGCTACCGGAAACGTGGAAGGAGATATTATAATGCTACGGTTATTATACGGGGACGTTTTAATGAGATAGTTAAGAGTTTATTTGCTACTTACATATTACCGATGACCGCCTATTAATCTGAATTGCGTGACTTTAAGTATGAATAAATATTATTTTTCTTGTTTACATGACAGATTAGTGTTATTGTGCGCTTTTACGGTGTTTTTGTTTTCTTAACTTTATTTATTGTTTCTTAGGCTGCTGGCATCGAACTGAAAGAAAACCTGGCGGCGAGTGCGGCCACCTGGCCCTACCCGACTGTTTACCATCCATACGACGCAGCCTTCGCCGGGTACCCTTTCAACGGGTGAGTATTATTTTAAAAGCTGCCTCTAACTATTTCATGCGCATACTGTGACAGCGTTGGACAGCTCGACGGCCACTGAACTAAATTTTTGAGTAACTGGCGGCGCGGGGGGAGCAGACGATTGTCGACCCTCGGCGCTTACTGGCTACAAACAAACCCCTACGGCTAGAATATCGACATAGTGGACGTGCAAATCTCTAAAAAGAAGAATATTGGCAAAAACGCCCGGGCGGCTACTCCCCATCTACTGTCACTCTGCTTTCCCTGTCATTGCTCCTATTGCTCTTTTATACTCTTCTCCTTTTATAGCAACCTTTTGAATCGTTTTTCCAGAGGCAAATCTCAGTTTCGAACACGTCAGTTGCATTATTTCAGTTTTTGAATCAGTATGGAATTTTGGTAATTGCTTATTCGTTTTTTGAATAGCCTTTTCTCATCTGGATTCAACCTCATTGGACCGAATTAAAAGTGAATCTTTTTTTCGGCTCCCTATAATTCCCTAACACTAATTTTCTTTAAAGTTTTTGTAAAGTTTCTGTTCGTAAAAACACTTAGGTATATTAACGACTGCTTCTGAAGAAAGAGTTCAGAGTTAAATCATAGTTAATTATAGACATTTTGTGACTAGAAGTGAATGAATTTATTCAAGCAAATACAATATGCACTTAAAGTTAAAAAACCTGTTAATTACGAAATGGCTACTTTGTATTAATTAGGTGCCAATTAAATTATTCGCCACGTGTTTCAATTCAATTTACTGAGAAAACCGCAGTGGTTTTATTTATAGACTGTTACAAAACGTAAGTATTCAAAGTTGCTCATACAAATGTTACATGAGCATAAGTTTGAGCGTTCAAAATGTACATCCTATCTAGACGTGTAATCGCTTGATCTTGCAATTTTGTAAGTCAGCGGCAATAGGTTGAAAAACATAGGTACCTACTAAGTAAGATAAAATAATATGTCCTTTTAAAATGAACCGTTAATTGCAAAGGTGGACATACCGTGTTATCGATTATATCATGCAATCGAGGGATTAAAATTCTTACATTCCAAATTAATTTAATTAATTGCAACATAATAAGGCGACTTCAGTTACACCCGAGTAAATTGATCACATTTTCGTGATTTTATTATTCGCTATAAAATTAATGAAAAATTGCCTGTTCACGTCCAAAACTGTTAAGTTTGACATTGTATGTAAGCAACAAAGTACACCTTATATAGTGACAATGTCGGTAAGTAACCAGATACTTCGGCAGAGGGGTGTCGAGCACCGTCGCGCGTCGTGTCCATGTGTACGCCCCGCGGGTGAGCCCAGACACACACACGCACGAGAAATCTCATTTAGCTGCCACTACTTCAGCTCATGACCGCACCGTACCTCATAACCGTTTTACTTTACACCTTTATGCCGTGTAGAATAAAAAGTTAGACTAGACAACTGCCATATCCACTGGAAAACTTCGAGGCCAGATAAGCTGTATGTGAGCGGGGAAGTTACGGCTGAACTCAGTACGATCTCAACTCTAGCACTAATTGAAACAACAAGACATTTTATTTTCACCTTACATTTTCCAAGGTATGAACTTTGTTACGAATAGGGCTGTCAAAAATTATGTTCCCAGGACACTGACCTTGTGTTATTGCGTAGATTATACCGTTCAACATGTCGTACTTCCGCCGGCCTTTTCTATTAGAATATATATTCGTAGGCACGGCATTGGTCTTGAATTAATAATACTCTACAAGTAGGGGAATGTAAGAACTTCAAGTTTTTTTTTAAGTTTACACTATTTTGTTACTCCATGCCAGCCTATCACAAAAACGAATCCTGTTTTCATTTACTTTAGATATGAAAACGAACGAACCCCCAAACAGAAACACATTAGCATGATATCTGTGAAATAAGTAGGTAATTATTTTCGAATCTTTTGATGTGTATTCTATCGTAATCGACGCAAACGTACCTATGTAGATAGGATTTGATACAGTCAACACGCTTATGTAAACTGATAGCGGCAAACTGTAAAGGTTACAAAACATGAGTTTATTAGATAATTATGAATGTTGTATCAGATTATCGGAACTGTGCCCGTGTATGGCGTGGCGTACACATACGATCGCTCGGTCGAACCTTCAACTGTCGCCGACCTACATTCTGTAAAAAATTACCCTTTACACATTCACATGGATTTTTAAATTAGTTCATTGATCGCCGTTCTATAGTTAGACCGTTCAAGGCTAGTATTGATTGCGGTTCAAAGTAAAGAAATTGCGCTATTGCTAAAATGAAAGTAATGTCGGATAATATTAAACTAAGTCTAATAATATTATCGTTACGTTCGATAATTTGTTAGTTTGTTTTTTTGACGTGGATCTGCTGTTACCAGGTTTAGCCTTTACGGTTTTACTGGACTTCCAAATAGGTAATAAAGTACCTTCTTTATTGATAACTATTTATGTGCGGATTATCCTATTATCTTTAAATGTATACAAAAACTGAACAAAAAAGTCAAAATTCAATTCTAGCGACGTTTAACTACAAACAAAGCACGCTTTTTAATTTAAACTTTTTTCTCTTTTTACTACAAAGACTTCTTCATTCGGATTTACAATACGTATACATAGTTATGAGGTTAAGACCCATGACCGAGTTAACGTTAAAGCTAAGTAAATATTCCAGTAAAAATCGATTGATGGGTCAGTAGTACATGGCATTAATTTGTAACACTAACGACATTCGATTTTCTGTCGGTAAGTTGACAGAACGCAGCTCTAGTGCCTATTAGCAAAAAACTACGAACTTAACGCAAATATTAAATACCTACTTCATCTGTATTTACCCGAGTGCCGCAAGAAAGATACAATCAATAAATGAAAATGTTTCTCGCGTAAAACAAACAACAAAAACTAGAAAATCTGTAGTGTGAAGTAAACTCTCGCATTACGCTTTTTGCTATAGAAACACTTCATTAGTTTCACGCCTTGGTACCTTACAAGATATTTTTTCACGATAACGTCGGCATACCTATTGATCGTATAACAAGAATACGAAAGTTAATACAACCATGGCATCGTTCTCATGAACTGTTTTTGCTGCGTGCTCATCGCGCCACGCCAGTGTAATTATAATTAGCAATGGTTTCATGTCAATGTGAGGAGGAAACATTGTTTTTCTATCACATTTATAACACTTAAACCAGCCATAAATGATTACCAACCTGTAATTAATCGACAGGTGAGCACTATAAATAAATTGCATAAATTAAAACTAGTATCTAAGAATAGAAACGGCGTGCGTGTGTTCGGTGTCGTGAATAATTCGTACTTTGACGTGTCCTCTGTTTGATGAATACTTGAATGAAAACGGCAACATCTTAAATACTAATCAGTTACACGGACAATTCAGACCTCATTGGTGACCTGAGAAATATAAGACTTCAAACCAGCAACTGATTTCTGAATGGATAAAGATGATTCGATAAAGTAATTGTGTAGAAAAACTAAAGTTTAAAATAAGTTAATTAGTGGCTTAATAACGCGTTAATAGATTACCGCCGCTGTTAACTATATGTACGGAGAATGCTTTGATTTATACGTTTTTAATTGCAGCGCTGCGCACTGAGGCCGGTAACTTTGCCGAATGAATATAGATGACGCGATTGGAACTAACTTAGGCGTTCTTCGCCGCAACCGAACCCCTCGTTAATTTGAATTAGTAATTTAAAAACATTTTGTATCCTCTATTAGGTGATATGCCGCTGTATTGGAAGTATTTATCGTTTGCTGTAAAACAGTAATTGGCTATAAAAACGTATCTGTGGTAAGTAGGATTGCTAATAGCAACGTTTACTTTGCACAGTTCCGGTATAAGTATTAAAAAGTGTGATAATGAAGAGCGGCTAGTTGGCTACTATTTCATTCGTTCGCTAAATCATAATAAATTATGTTAACGGTTCCGGCACTCCTGCGCAACATGGATTCGTAAATTGCGATGACTGACATTATAAAGACTGTCTCTATTTGTACACAAATTAATACAAGCTTCGTTATGTACCTATTAAATGTGTCGAATGTTTTGTTGTGCTTAAAATGTTAACCTTAATTTAAAACATCAAGGTTTTACATTACATTAAGTTTTACAAATTAGTATACCACCTAAACCACCATGCCTAAAGTCCTTGTAGAAGTTTGCTAACATTTTTACATTAAGTGTAAGTTTATTTGACATTCGATCTATAATTTTTGTTCTAAAGTTCGTAGATGGACATTATGTAAATGTATTTCTTCTAGTGTCTGTGCCTGGTGTAGTCATCAAAGGCGTTACTTACACTGTGCACTGACACGGTGTTACAAAACCCTGACACTGTAAAGACTCGTTGTTTGAAGCGTTCATTAGGCTTGTGTTTAGTGGTTCTTCTGTTGCCAGCGACCCGCCTGAGCCTTGCTAAGGTTTTAGTTTTTACACAGTAACTTGAAAACTTTAGTTAAACTGAAAGATCTTTTAACAACACCTATATTAAACAAAAATGCCAGCAAACCCAATGATATCGGTCGGGTACCAATAGAGGTGTTTCAACCAAAATGTTTTACGGAGTGGTTCTGTACTCGGAGTTTCAACTGAGAATTAACAAAATACAGAAAATCACAGCCCGTAATTTTTTTATTTAATTTTAATAATTCAATTTATTTTAACTTTTCGCATATCTTTAAAATCATATCGAGATGATCAGAATCGATCTACAATCTGCAGAATTTAAGAAAATTTACGTAACTTCATATTAAAAGTCTACCGCTCTCCAAAAAATTAACATAATAATACATAAATGCAACGTTATATGAACATATCTACGTCTCATTTATTTGAGGTCGCCACATTTGTAAGTAAACGGCCTAAACCCGAAATATAAAGGTTGTATCGTATTTTACCAAAATAAAAAGCTTAAACAGAAGGCTTAAAATAATCACGGCAAAGATTCGGATAAGATAACATATATTGAAAAGAACGGAGGTGGTTCCATAAACAATGCGATAAAAATACTGATGAGTGCCGTGATTGCGGCGACGAGTCCCCGAAGAAGCGTGTCTCATATCAACATTGTTATTAAAGCATTCTAAATCTAAATTTCCTTCATTAGTCACTAACCGCCATTAGATATAGTATAGATTACATACTAATATACCTCTTATCTCACAATAGCGTATCTTAAATTCGTAAATTAAAATAAACGACAGAGCTACAGCCATCTGCACAAATAGCTGCACGGAACAAGCATTTAAGATCTACAGATATTATTTCGAGACACGGTCTCATGTCCTTCAAATTCTCATACGTAAGAAATAACTAAGAACCGTATTTATACTCAATACTGTAAATAGCTTAATGACGTTCATGATTTATGAAATGAATCATTCAAATTTTGCAACCAAAAAAATTGGTTAGTTTATCAAAATGTTTGACAGGAAGCCAACAGCTCCCCATTCTTATTGCGATCAAAATCCGCAACTGCCAATAAAGTATAAATCACCATGTCAGTCGTGAAATAACAAGCGTTAAATAACACAATTAAAATGTTGTAAAACGTCGGGAGGCGTCTCACTAATAACGAGGTAATAGAAGGTTTTGAAGGGACCCGAGCGGCGGCAGGTGCGCCCAGAGACAACAACTCTACCTCGATGTGTATCTCACACCTTAATCACTTACGTCGGCAACAATCCGTAATGATACGTGTGTACTAAATAAACACGAAAACGGACCATAATTAAGTACTTTTAACTATGTTACTGACTCGGAAACGTGATAGAGGTGAATTAAACAGTCTTTCTTTTGATTTTTTTACTGGACTTATCAAATTTAAGTCGGGCTGTTGCGATAACAGTAATTAGTAGGGCTTAACCGACTATTACTTTAGTCAATAAGTTTTATTTTTGTGCTAATTCGATTATAGATACCCATTACTGTAACTATCTTTCATGTATTCACAGATAGGACTATGATATGAAATTGAATATGAAACTGACAAAAGTATATTTTTAAATACTGTGAAACGCTCGTAAAATCCCGTGCGTTGCAGGACCAAGTTCCGAATAATAACAGATAAAAACATGAATGTCAATTTATAAAACTGGAATATTGGATAGATTCAGTTTTGTTTTTTTTCCAGCGTTTGGGCTGGTAACAATGATCAGGCTAAAAAATTTCGACTCTGACACAGCGTAGCGTGTAGCAATTCATGCTTTTACAGTTTTCGATAAAAGTAAAATGCAATTTATATTCTTTTTAGTATTTCGAACTTACATTCTAGCCGCAGTGATTTTCACGTGTCAATACATATGAATGTTTAACTTTAGATTAGATTCAGTTCATGTAATATTTTATCGAAAGATACTTAGACAAAAAACATGAGAATCTTAACTTGAAATTGAGCCTTCACTCATTAAAGGCCTTGACGGCCAACCCCCTTCCGCTTTTCAAAAGTATCAAAATATTTAACAAAGCCCGGCAAAACCTTGACACATTTCACTTCTTGAAATTGGCTCTCTGTTGAAAACGAATAATAATCTAACAGTAATTATAGATACGTAACACTAAAAGTATTTACTATTTACACAAGTAGATGCCGAATCGACACTCTTTGTTTAAAAATCCACCCTCGCAGTGTTTATCCTTTAAAAAACAAACGCGTTCTTCTTTTAATTCCATTAATCCAAACTTGCCGCACAGTATACAGAAAAGTTAAATACCTATCAAACTCTCTTACGACCGTATACGAATCCCGAAAATTAAGTTTACGTATTCACAGCAAAAGAGCAAACAAGTCGTGAAAGTCCAGCGCAACATTCAGCCAAACATCAACAATTCCAACCAAAATGAAGCGTGTTTAAGCTGACAATCTTTGCTTACTTAATAATAACATCGCTTGTCGGAAGTTCTCGCAAACAATTAGCCCGAGGGCAGCCTTTTCCGCGAATGAAGAGTGACACCGGACCAACCCTTAAATGAGGAACAAACAAACCCACTCTGCGTCCACTAAAACTCCGGACATCTTGATCGTGGAGCGAACTTTAATTCATTAATACCTGTTATATAATGCCTTATTATAAATCTGCAAGCACCGCAAACATCACGTTTTATCCATCTTTAATCTAGTTTGCACATGTGCGAGTACCTACACCACCTACCGCGTAATTTGCATATCCAACGCATGTTTTTTATTTAACTAATTATAAAATATTATAGTTTGTACTTGTTAATTCTAACGGTTGTTGTAAAACAATCTGATGAAAATTGATTACCTCTGTGTCTGTAAGCGATGGTCTAGCAAACTGCGATCTACAGCTTTAAATTCTGTTAATTATCTTGGTACCGTCAAGCGAGACGATAGTACTCGCTTATTTCAACTGTTTGTCTGTTTATGAAATTAATTAACATAAATCAAAGTTTATACTCCGAAGATTACATGGTATTACATGAAGTTACTGCTGTTTGCGCACTTCTTACGTGTGTTAAAGTACTTACATATTGATTTATTGACCTTAAAATTCACTTTCTAATACATTTGTTAGTATTTAATTAAAATTTCTTCTAGCTCTAGTTAACAAGTAAAAACAACTTATTTTTTGTATCTATTTGTATCGACTTACGGAATAGTAATTTATCTATGTATAAAATTAAGGAGTATTATTAACGTCTAGATTAAGTAATCATTGAGGGAATTGATACGTGATATTTTATACCTTGAGGGCCCAACTAAATTGATTGAAAGTCCCTAATGTGAGATGGTCGCGCCGCAGTCCATAGCTGGCGGTAGTCCGTTAGTCGTCGGGCGACGGTCGTCAACCGTTGCGTCGTGACCAGTGTAACAACCACTGCCGACACTTCCTCTGTCCCCCGACATAATTACAAACGGAAAATTCAACTACACCATACAAAAGTGTAGACGAATTTCGTTGAAGCGAGTGATAATACCCGGGAGGCGATGCGGTCCGCACGCAGCTCACGTACCAATCTATTTGGCCCCGACCCGATATTGTGCACACAAAGTAACGATTACTCATGCCCGCCAAAGTTTATTTATGACAGGAAGAAATTGCGATTGTATTCTCTTAATGGATATAACTTCCCAATATGACGGCGCCTGACGTTTCTTGTTTGCCTGAAATTATCGGAGCGCTGTTTGCGCCAATTTTGTTTCAAGTGTAGCAAACATATGAATACTGATTGTTTGCGAACCTCGTCGATATTTAACAATCTGTTGGTTAACAGTTTTCGGTGTACAAGTATTTTTCTTTTAAAGCTCCAAGGAGACTACGCGTTGAGGCAGCGAAGGGTAGTAAAGTTAAGCAGGTATAACGTTCACAATTTGTCAATCGGGGTCACTAGGGACGCGGCAGAAAGGGCTACACTAGCTATTAAGCCAACACAATGGAGAAATAAATGGGTTGCATTTGTTTGCTTAGTTTAATAAATTGTTTCAAAGATATTAAATATAAACAACAAATCAGCTGGCATTATATTAAAAAATAATAGTAACATGCAATCACTAATTTAGCATGTGCTGTAGCTGTGCACACAACACAAAAGGATAATTAACTGTTTTAAAATTCAATAGCGTGATTGAAATTCAACACTAAACACTTTCCATTAAATCGCTTTAAATAAATACTAAAAATCGTGTTCTAGTATCAATTATACAAAACTCATGACACAGTTCTCTCACAGTAAATTGCGCGAACACAAATCAGTAAAAAATCTTTTGCAGCGGTTTTTGCGAAACGCATTCAAAAGTCATATGCGCAGATAATATTTATCAATACGGCGGATCAATTTCACAAGGCATCGATGGCAGGAGTGACTGAAGGGCTATGCGTCACCGGGCGCAGTACGCGCCACGATAATAAGAGTCAGTCGAACACGTACCCTCACGTTTTGTGTGTGGCCACTCCATTCCGGACATGATGTCATCGTCCACACTTGCGCAGAGGCGGCATGTACTGACACGGTGCCCGCTTCGACTATGGCTACAGCACACAGTTAATCGTGGATACGTGTACAGACAACGATTTACAGCACAAAGTGCCAGTCCTCCCGTGTATTACCAATCTATGGAACAATAAAGAGTACGCGCGAAGGCATATAAATGAGCGGTGGCGTATGCAAGGGACGCCGCGCGTGCCATTAGTAAGCCGCGCTCGGTTCGGAGTAATTGACCGACGGGCTAATTTCATTCTAGGCGCATTGGACGCTTCCTCTTTCCTTTTTCCTATCGGTCAGCGGCGGCCACGAGGCGAGTTGTGATCGACATCAATGTACTTATTCAACTTTATTCTCAATAGAAGAGTCATCACTTCGTTTTAAGGCTAGATTTGTAGTTTATTTAATTTGAATATTCAACCTTATTTCGACCAACTATATGATATTGTAGGTTATAACTAATGATACATAATAAATTATTTTGAGATTCTTGATCGTTTTTGTAAGCTAAATAGGTAAGTGGGTCATTCATGTTTTAGGTGCAACTAACAAGTCTGTTGTGTCGGTGTGGTTTTAGGTCTAACAAACGTTAAGAAAAGCCGCTCAACGCTTTACTACCTCATGTTTTGGACCTACATTTACAAATATATTCTACTTCTAAAGAAGAACCCTCAATTTACTACAGTTAAGCCCTAAGAAAATCAACATGGAAACCAAGGCGCTGTCAATATCGGTGTTAGTTCTAAACTGTAGCAGCCTCTGATCGGGCTTTGTTATAGCTGTGGAACGCCTCAAGCGGCCTTGTAGTTCCGAAGTCAGTTTCTTAGCTAATCCCACAATATTGTCTACCCACCGAGATATATTCGCCTCAGTCCACAACCAGAGCGCAACTTTCAATAGCCTACGAAAACACTTTAATAACAAATGAATAAAAAACAAACGTCGACCTCTAGCAATTAAAAGTTTAAATTAAGAAACCGATTGCCTTAATCGAATTAAGACGACTTCTTTCCAGTGATTCAATTTTGTGTCTACAAAAAGTATTAGTCGATTCTATTGAAAATTCGTAAATTAAATTTCTTATTGAGCTAATAAATCACAGCTTCGCTAATACTTACTCAATAGTCGTACATGTAGACATACATACGATTTGCGGTTTCTCGAACGATACGAACCAAGCCGGTGGTTGTGCACGTTGCAGACAGTTTGTTGTATTGGTCGTGTATCGGTCTTGCGTGTCCACGCTAAATGTACATATGTAGCATGTTCAACATAAGTGCTTTGATTATTATAGACGCAGTAGAACGCAACGTGATAAATAAAGGATGTTAATGTCTGTCGATATTTGTGATTAAGCAATTATTTTTTAAATTATTTAATCGTTTTGTCTCTCTTGTGGCAATGTTTGGGATCACGGTGTTTTGCAATTGCATTTTTATCAATCGCTATAGGGTGACCATATTTAACCAAAACGATCTTTATCCCAATTCGAGTCCCTCGATGTCCTTCGAGTACTCATTTACTAAATAATTGGTTTTGTTTTTTTTTCGTAGTAAATAGCTTTGATAATCTTAATATTGTAATTTATTAAAGTGAATAGCTATCAAATGTGATAAGTATAAAGCGGCAAACGTCAAGAAAACCAGATTTACCACTTTCATATCTATAAAGTATGCAATGTTTACGTACATGGCTATCGGCACCTACTAGGACCTAACGTAAAATTCTAATAATTAATTTATCTCAGTAAGTACTAGAACTACTAACATTGGTATTAGTTTACTCGGTATTAGTTTTCTCCCAGTATAAGGTAGTTAAAACAATTCGATATCAGAATCAATAACGAATCGAGATTTCAATATCTGTTACAGGTAAACCTAGATCAATATAATTTCGGAACGTCCGTTTTCAATGAGTATTGAATTTGAATCGAACCTCCTTCCAAGCTGTCAAAACTTTGAAAACGGATTCTCTAATCCGTTCTATATTCGAAAGTGACATTTAAGCTATAGAACATCAAATATGAATTTGAGATAGGTCAGCGAATTGGGAAACTTAATAATAGCTTAGTCTCTGGTCTAACGTTTATACCCATAGACAGTCAATTTTATTTCAGTTACGGTTATTTTTGTAGTGCCTGTAATTTTTGCAAGAGTATGTTTTTCTTAACTTTATATACTTTTTACGTACCTATAGGTAAATTATTGATGTCTCTTTGGTACTTGAGAAAAGTAACCCTAAAAATCTATCGCTTAGGCCTCCAAAGATATTAAACTAAACTTAGCTCGAGGTTATATATAATCCTTCATACATCACTAAATAAGTTGTTTCTTTTTTCCTTTAAAACAATGCTTAATATTTCGTTTTCTTTTAAAATTCTACAACACAAATGACAATTATCAATTGATAAATTAAAATCTACTTATCTTCTAAGTTTCCTTCAACAACATTGTCTAATAAATCATCAATTACGAAATTGCTTAATTGTATATTAATTATTAATCATCGTGTCATCGATGTAACAACACGCCTTGAAACAGTTGTCACTAGCGTCATACAACGACCACACTTAAACAATACAATTAATGAATTGTTTTAATACCAATTACCAAGGACAGAAGTACTAATTATATAACTCGTAACGAGTGACACGAACTTTTTGTTACGTAGAGCAACTCAACTATGAATTATTAATACATTTTTTTCACATAACCAACTACGTCATTACCATCTTTAACATTCGATAAACCTCGCAATGATAATGTAATAAAAACTATTTAAATCAAGCCTGTTTATATCCTTGCTATTAAGTAGTACGCGGCTAATGAGAAAAGCGTTAGCCATTTGTTTTAACGAACACCAGAAACCAATTTAGATTGTAATGCAGAATGAGTGAATTTAAATTCGTAAATTGAAATTGCTATTACACGGCACCTTCTAGTATGTATTTTTACGCAACGAAGATGTCCTATGTAATTAATTTCCACGTTCTCGCTCAATAAAAACCTACTAACGGTACTAAATGGAAACACTGTACACAATTGAACATGGTTACACCGAGATAAAGCGAGCTTTCTGAACGAAACAGAAAAACTAATTAAGAAATCATGTTACCGTTAAACGAAGTTTTGCCTTCAGTTTTCAGAGCTCTAGTAAAATTTGATTTCAGCTGACAATACAACGAAAGCTTAACACAACACAAATCTGATAAAAAGTTTGTGATGCAAGACAGACGGACGAGGATAAGCCGAGACTATTATACGACTGTAAACGATTTTATATTTCATTGTTAACAGGGAACAAAGAGTTTATGTTATTATCAAACAAATAGGTTGAATGCTTATTACATTTATAAAATGATGAACAATTTTTAAAGCGTAGTTTGTTACCCACTTAGCATCAGAATGGAGTTTACGACATAGATAAAAGAATTCAAGATAAACCCCTGCAACTTGACCAGTACTGTATTTACAGATCACGAAGTTCCACATTACGTAACGGAATAGGAATTGTTGCGAAACAATGCGCGCTCACCGTATAAAATTCAATGTTCTCATCGATATTAATAATATGTCAGTAATAAAATGAGACGTGACCTCTGATAGCAAGTGAACCGTGGTCACGACACTTAATTTTCACTAGTTTATACGTTCTACATAAGGCGTCTTGTGAGGTCCGATGCGACTATCGGTCCGACAGTGGCGCCACCGCACAACGTAGCGACAAACGAGGAACATGTTAGGGTATGGACAGACTACACTAGCTGATAAACTTATTCTAGAAAATTCGCAAAGTCTACCGACAAAATTCTATACTTTATTTTTTAAATTATGTCTCTCTCCCGTGATTAACCACTAATTACCTCTATCTTAGTACTTATATTTTTCTAAATTAATATACATAGTAATTAAAAGATTAAATTACAGTTTAAAAATATCAGTCTTGACATTAAAATATTCATCCTAGAAAATCTAGAAAAGGTTTCTAGGTCACGACAAACTTATAAAATCTTATGACACTTCCATCAAGAACTTAACCATCCCTAATTGAATTTCTTTTATTTCCATAGCAGGGCCAGATTGATTCGAGTATTCAAATATAGACATCAAGTGCCCTCTCGTGAATCAAACCGGCTTGCATAATACATCATCCATCGGAATGTCCAATTAGACATGTGTGATCTACCCGCGCCTTTACACTTCCATGTAGGTAAATGTTCAACAGTTGATTGACGTTTGATAAATAGCATGTGTTGACATCTTCCTAGTGAGAGTTGAGGATTGATAAGTCTTTGGGAGGTCGTAAACAAATTTACAACAACAAAATAAACATGACAATTTATCGGACCGATAAAGTACTGTGTGGTGTGTGTTGATTTGTATTCGAAGATGCCTTAATTATATTTTTATTATTCTTTAGAATACTTTAGATAACTCTCGGCGTTCACGTGATGTTAAACTTTAGGCCTAATTTTGAATTAATCAGTTTAACTTGATACTGAGAAATGAGCAGTATTTCATTGTAAGTTAACTGAATACCATTAAAATAACCAAATTGATTTATGCACTTTATTTTAATGCACAAATCAATTTATTATAATCATACAAGTTCAACTTAAATAATAATACATTTCATTAAATTATGTGAAATACTTTATAACCATTATTCTTATCAAATATTTATAATATTAAAAAAATACAATATTAAAGTTCTCTAAATTACTCTGAATTGTTTTATATTATTACTTAGATAAACGTAATAAATTCATTGTTCACTAGATCATTTTTTAATGATAGAAAATGATAACGGTTCCATATTAAAAATGTAAATTAATGCAAATTTCGTGGGCAAAAACGATGAATGAGGTCAATCTGCAGAGATCTAATTAGGGTTGTCACTAGTTAGCGTCTCGGCTAATGCGAGGCGTGAGGTTTGGTAATTAATTATATTAGTTATCGCCGTGTCTGGTCCGTCTTCATCAGTGAGCTCGATCACCGACGATACGGCTAATGCTCTCCAATGGATTAGATTCATGCGAATTATACGGGATCGGCCGTTATTGGACAGCGCAATGTGGCTTGGTTCACACAATCGTAATTAGGACGAAACTCAGATTAAACGCTAATAAGTGTGGCGCACGTATCTTATCAAACCTATTCTATATCACTGACACATTAAATGATTCAAATTCTAAATATTTATGGCTTCGAAGCAAAATTGTGACGTCATTACCTTCGCATTGATTAGGTAAAGTCACTCGTAAACACATTAGGTATGCATATTAGTTGCAGAACAAATTACGATAAAATTAATAAAGTTGATTGATCACATTAATCTTACATCTAGATAACAATAGTCAGCCTAATGCAGTGGGAAACCTCCGTACTTCCTGTAGCGTTAGCCAAAGAGATATAATAGAAATAAGTTTTTGTGACCCCTGTGAATGTGAAACAAAGACCCAATAAATAAGATAGCGGTAAGCTTAATTCATTGTTTATGGACTCCAAAGAGATTTAATTCGAGATTAATACATCGACTTATTTGTAACAGAGGGAGTATGTATTGTTGTGGGTAATGGAACTTCATTGCAAACATCTGATTCGGAACACCTAGTTTAGTAGCACTTAAACCTATTTAAGTATCTGACTGGTTTTATATTACCACGCATCGTAATATCGCACTTTGTTATACTTAATAATAAAAACATGCTATTCACAGCTTAAAAGTACAAATAAGAGATGTTCTGTTCCTCCATATTTTAACATTATCGAGTTATCAATGGTAAAGCCAAAAAATAATTCGTAAGGTTTAACATTCACTTTGAAATACCATAATAGAAGCAGGCGGTTAACTTGCACAGAAGTAGCCTTCCGTGATAAAAACAAATTTAATTAAATAACATTCTTTTGTGTTTCTGACCGGAACCGGAACGACTAAATAGGCATACCTTTCCTAAATATATGTACCTGGTAGACTAATTCTCCTTTTTGAGTTAATAACTAATTAATTAGTAGTTTTTAGTTGTATACAAGTAACTAGTAGAAGAATGCGGTCGAATACTACAAATAAACCAAAGACTTATGACAGTAAGAAGTAAGGTTGAGTTGAGCCTTACGTACGTAGTACCAAGTAATTATATTAGCGCACGACTGACGCTCGACTTAGAATATTAACTGTTTGAAAAGGACAGACTAGAAATAAGGACGGAAGAAACAAAACTCGTTCGATATTTTGGAGAAAATAACAACTTTTTTATTACAATCAGTAGTCGACCTGGGCCTGCTATTTACAACGGCCGATGAATGAATGGCAGTTGGATTAAATTCGAAATTATCCCTTTCCTCTTAAGCGTTTTGCCAACACAATAATTGAAAAATAATTGTATTGTACTGAATTCCCAATTATTATGTAGGAAAAATGTTTAAGATAATACAAAAATGTTATGTCTGCCATTGTAAATAGCAGAATCGGGGCCCTGCTGTGTTACCATGCGGGCGATCGCTTACTTAACAGAGCCTGAATCAGTAGTTTACAATGGCCAGCTGCCGATTGACCTAAGAAACCTACTTACCGAGGGGTAATCGATAACCTTACGTAGCTGGTTTGCTGCTAGCTGTTATTTCTATAAAATAAAACGATTTACTTTAACTTCATCGAGAAAATAAACGCATACGCTCTCAAATGATTAAATTTAGAGAAACCTTGCTGACTTCGTATGGAAGCAAATAGGTCGTCTACGTTGAATTAGAAAGTGTGGTCGCTTAAATTAGTGTGTTTTAACATGAATAAACAATATTAAAACCTATGTAAATATTCATACTTTATCATTTCAGTCTGAAATTGCATAATGTGATCTAGATGCTAAATTATCAATATTTTTTCTTGTTTAAATTAAGATCGAGGTTACTTATCTTTTCACTTTTTGTTCGCCTACATGCCTGTTTAGGTCATTTTTCCAGCAATTCATCTTACAAAGAACATAAACAGTCATATCAATATCCTGCACCAGATTTACTAGCACTCGTTTCGATTTTAATTGCATACGACGACAATATTATTGTTATAATTGTAAAATTAATTAAAACAGCTTCGTGTAACTGTATCACATACATTAAATACTTTATCAACTACGCAAATGGCAGGGTCAAGACACAAGTTTAACAGAAAAATAATTTGCCACAGATAAACGGCACAATTTATGCCTTGTTTTTGTTAAGTTTCGACGCAACACAAGAAAAGATTGATATGGAAAGATTTAAAACAATAACGACATTCATTTAGTAGCAATGTTCTTCAATAAACATCCCGTTATTAATATGAGTAAATAATTATATTACAAAGCTGGGAGTTATGTCTTATGATATGATTTGTGGAATAAAATAATACTTGTTTTTAATCAGAGATTGTTCATACACCGCTCTTAGTCTTAGCCATGTGCTGTTTTCAAGGCTAGGTACCATTGTGACTTTATGTAACGTTTTGCCGGAAACGAGGCAGGTAATTATAATTGGAAACTTTATAATAAAAGCAATTTAATGGAACCCCTTAGCCCCTGTTACAAAAACAAAGATGGCGCGGCCGAAGTACCGGTGCACGGTGGTGAGTTTCCGCTTGGTTTGTCACGTGACATGCGCCGCCCAAGCCTCTAGATAACACGCCCTTCATACTGCCTACTTAATGATTGGCCCTCATTCCAACTACCACCGCCGAAAATATTCGGTAGGTAGCCACATACACCGGATTGTAACAGTCATACCTTGCGATTAATGCGATCATTTACGGTTTAGGCTGTAAAGCGGCTCCCCCTGGCCGCAGTTGTTTCTATTAGGGGTTTTTGTGCATGAAGCTGACCAATTAGTCGTCGGATAGCATGTTCGGGTGGCAGCTATCGGCTAACACGGACGCGTGCGGTTCACCGTAATAGCGCGTTGCCGGCTCGTAATGTGTTTTTGGCGTGCCGCGCCCCCAGCCACCCTATCTACCCACCAATATTTAGGACCTGTATCGTACCTTTTAAAACTTCGTCCATAACCCGAGATTGGTCGTTGCGTGCACCCATTTCTATATTACGACGACGAATAATTAGCTTTATCAGATATTATTTTTACGAACATAGTAATTTACTAGCAGCATGAAAGGCGAAGTTTGTGTTGGAAACAATAATTCTTTCAGATTTTTTGATTTTTCGTGTCGGTAAATGAATGGCGGTTGTTATGACAAATATTTAGTAAATTATACTTACTGCATATCTTGAGGAAAATCTTAGTTTTTTATGGCACGGTGTTAGGATGCAGTCGAATCGACATGAGAAATCCGATATTGTTCTAGTATACTGTGTCAAAGGAGTTTTTACACAAAAACTGTCACCGTGTATTAAGGGTGTCTTTTAAATTTCATAGTCGATGGATTACAATGTTGACAAAGTCTGTGAAGCGTATGAAAAAGGTGTCCATCTATTACCTCACAAAAGATGGCACCATGTAATTTTATATGGGTACTGGCGATGTCATTGGTAAATTCAAACTGTAAGAGAAATACAATATCTTGTGCACTTGTCTTATGCGTCGTCAGCTGGGGAGATATGCACTCACACACAATCTAATGGTGTTCAGTTACGTCTTACACTTGTCACCCTTTTTTTCGATATTAATCCTTATTTTAAACAAAGGTAAATTATCGGAAAGATCAATCTACCTTTTGTTATAGACGGACATCATATTAAAAACGCAATCTCAATGCTATTTTAGAGTGCGCGAACTCAAAACTCTTTCAAATACAGAGAAATCTTCAAACATTGACTGTCTAAAACAGCTTTTGCTTTCGGAAAATCTTTTTAATCGCTATTTCGTTATTTTAAAAGAATAACACAAAATTACAGTAGGTATCGTATCTAAACGTTAAAGTGAAACGCAAGATTGATTTTAGAAGAAATAGCAACATCTCTATACTTATATCAAGTACTCTTCAGTACTATAAACCAGATTGTATCAATTAATGACGCTTAAATTTAGATTGGAAACTATCACAGTGTTTGCACTCGCTAATAACAAGCCCAATTTAGTCGAATAATGTAAATTGATTTCATTGGTTTAGGCGTACCGCATCATCGGCAAATCAGGACGCCCGCTCCGCATTATCCCAACATCCATTAGCATTAGTAATTACGTATTTGTGTTAACATACTTATTTAAATGTTTAATATCCAAACAACAAATTTCACGTACGCGACTTCAGAAGAAAGCCAAACTATAATTATAAAACAAACAATAAGGTTGTCTAATGCAATCACTACGGTCATTCGATCGCGTAACAGCAAAATCTCTATCCGACTAGTTTTTGCTTATAGCAAGGTGCTGTTTTACGTAAACGGTCTAATTAAACACGACGGAAACACGTGCAATGAAATTTTAGATCAGGTAAGTACGGGCACATCGGTTCTAGTCGCGCGACCGGCTAACACTACTTTTATAGGTGTCTAGGCGCGCGCCGCTTGACATCCACTTAGTTTAATTTTTATAAAATAAGCTATTCTTTTTCAATGTCTCAAGTTACAATACCTAAACGTGTCGGTAACTCTATACTGCAGATATAATACTTGTCGATCTACTTTTAATAACAAATCATTTTAAAAAGAAGTGGGTGTTGGTGTAGGTTACTAGCAAGACCGACGTATTTTGTTTTAGTAATTCGACTAATAAGAGTAACATTGATACTTTATATGTCACAAGTCACAACTACCAGTTCGATGCAAGAAAAAATATACTTCTGTAACATTTTAATTGAAAGACTTGACTTACAGATATCGTATTTTTTGTACTATTCAGTTTTTATCTATGTAGTAGAATGGGTTCGCGAGCTCATAAGAACCATTTAACTCGAAAAAATTTAAAACTGCAAAAATATAAAATGATAAAAAAATACAAATTTAGCACCCTTTTTCTTCCAGAAAGTGCACTTTGATTTCAAAAATAAAACATCAACAGTCGGGTGTATGTAGATGCAATACGATAGGTATTTCGAACGTAAATTTCAATCGAAAATTAGATCTAAACCAATCCTGCGAACGTGCCACAGACTAAGACAGTGAAGTCTGTAATCCTTAACTTACATGTGCTGGGTAACTAACATAGGGCTTACCTGCATTGCCGGCTAGTAAGCCAAAAACGAGATAGGCATAGTTCAACTAACAGAATACATGTGTATACAACCCGCATTTGACAATAGAAACTGAACTCTATACGTCTTGAAAATTTCCTTCAAAATTATCATAGTCATGTTTTACTATTAGATACAATTTATAAAAACATTCCTTCTAACTCTTTCGACATCTGGAACTAATTTTCTATTATCGATTTAATCCCCCAGAACCATCTATCCAAAATTGAGGTCGTATCATAAAACTCTTTTAAGCGATAAAATATATTATAGCAATTGAACGCGAATATTCCAAACAAACGTTCCTGACCGCTACGGCTCATTCTTTACCTTTATTTCATTATTATGACTCCCAATTCACACCCGCCCCGGACCGCCCGTTTTTATGACGACCTGCGGCTCTACATGATCTATTGCCGGAACACAAAGCGTTAACCTGTATAGCTACCAAATAGAAAACTTTATCACTTACCATTTCACTATCCTCAAAAATACTAATCCAAAAAACTACGAATGAGCGACAAGAGCAAAAGGAATCGTGCATGCATAGGACCACTAGCGAAAATGCAAATGAAGTTCATTAATACCATAAACTATGAATTGGTACATAAAATTTGAATAACTGAATCAACCGCAGCACCAACGGATTACTTTAATAACAACGACAGACTGTACGAGCAATATTTTTGTGTTTATCTCATTTTTATGAGTTTAAGTAGGAAGCATGAGGTGGCGCGAGAGATAGGGATTTAATTGAAGGCGAGGCGTTGGCGTGGGAGGGGTGGGTACCCGCAACCGCCTGCCAGGGCGCGAGCACGCCGCGGGGGTAGAAAAATAATAAAAAAATGAAGCTTGCAGACCGATCCCCCGCGAGCTCGGATGCTGTGAAAGTGGCACGCCGTGGATAAATGAAGCTTTTTTGTTTGTAGAATACGCCTAAGCTTGACGTCGCTCTACTTTCGTATTGTCAGTCCAATTCTATGGATGTTAGCACATTCACAACTCATTTCTTCACGGGCATCATTAAAGTTATATCATCAGTAAACGATGCTCTTGCGATAATCACATATTGCACTGCAACAAGTCTTTATGTCGCCTCTCTACTTAGTGCGCACAAGTACTTTACTAAACCAATAAACGACCATTATTTATATTAAAAGCTAGGCCACTTGGGGCAACAACAAAAACAAAATAAAAACAGAATAAATATGAATTGCATTTTCTATCATATTTATTTACGAGAATCTCGTTCAATGGGGATCGAGGAGAATTAAGTCAACAACAAACTTAACAATGGAGAGTGCTAGTTCATTTGCAGCGCGTTTTACATGAACCCCAACCATATTTGTTGCGCTAAAGGTTCAAAATCGATTGGGAGATTATAAGACAAGGGGCGCTGCCCGTCACTTCTGCGATTTAAGTGACAGTTTTATTAATTTCCCACTACTCATCCCTATTTTCCACCCTTCTCAGTTTCCGACAACGCTGCAAAGGCAGCATATGGTACCGGCAAAAGTTATAAAATTTTTATCACGACACACTCGTGTAATTTACTTTTATCAAAATAGGTTTTAGAATCAAACCATTAATTTCGCCAAAACAAAACGTATTGTTACTTGCGTCTTTTTTTCTAAATTAACCTACTTGGCTCAATTTACAAAAATATTCAATCAATTCTCATTTTTTTCATTTCCATCTTTAAAAACTAAATTTTATATTAATGTTAATTAAGTTCCCGCAGCATCATCATATCGATAAACACAACGTCAGTGGGGCCAGCACTTGCTCACCGTACCCTAACACTACAGTGTAAACAAGTGACACACGGCGAGAATTAACTTAAATACAATTTATATGGATACTGCATCTTAATAAAGATAGTACAATTCAAATAATGGCGCATGGTCCACCAACAAATGCGTACGTAGCTGTGTCTGAGATAAGCTGCAGCTTAACGCTGGCACAGCAGTCGATGGCTTATCTCGATTTCAATTATTATGCTGGCGCTTTCATTGGTTCGGCGTGGCGATCACCGAGCGACCGGGAGGGCGCGCGATAGGGATTGGGGCGGTCTCGATTCACGTTATCTGAAATCTCGCCCAAATCGGACTTTGCCATTATACGCTTGATTATGTTCTAAAAATTTAGCGCCGCCGCTTTTACAGTAGCAGCACATTATAAACCTTAAGGCTCGGGCTGGCGTAATCTAAGCACTGTTATATAAGTTTTCCTAGAACATTACAAACATTTTCCTTACTTAGGAAGCAATTTTGTCATCATCTTATTAAAATAGATACATTATACTGTCTCTCATAATAACACATGGTGTATATCTGAGTCTGCGTAACAATTTGCTAAATTTTATTATTGTTCTCAGGTATGGAATGGATCTAAATGGAGCACGTAGAAAAAATGCTACCAGAGAAACTACAAGCACTTTGAAGGCATGGCTGAACGAACACAAGAAGAACCCATACCCCACGAAGGGCGAGAAGATCATGTTGGCGATCATCACGAAGATGACGCTGACGCAGGTGTCGACGTGGTTCGCGAACGCGCGTCGCCGCCTCAAGAAGGAGAACAAGATGACGTGGGAGCCGAGGAACAGAGTCGATGACGACGACAATAACAATGACGACGATGACCATAAAAGCACCGATGGAAAAGACGGTCTAGGTACGTACCCCAAAAATTTTATACATATGTATTTTCGCTTAACAGTTTTATGTTAGTGTGTTTTTTTTTCTTTAAACGTTTGGGTAGATTTTCCGTTTTCTGAATTATAGTTTCTCTTTTAGATGGAAAAGACTCAGGAACGGGCTCTAGCGAAGATGGAGATAGACCACAACAGAGATTGGATATGCTTGGTCAAAGAACAGAGTCGGAATGGTCCGAATCTCGCGCCGACAGTGGTCCTGAATCACCTGAGCCTTATGAAAGGCCCATTCATCCAGCTTATCAGCATTTACCTTCTCGTGCTCCACCGGGCAGTACCCCAGCTTCAGCTAAACCAAGAATATGGTCACTAGCCGATATGGCAAGCAAAGAAGGGGAAGCACCGGCTCCGCCGTCCCCGGCATCTGCTTTCTACCAGTCCGCAGCAGCGGCAGCCGCGGCCCGGCTGGCCCACCCGTACAGCCGGCCGGAGCTGTACCGCGGGCTGTACCCGCCGACCCACCCGGCCGACGTGGCCCTGCTGGAGTACTCGCGGTCGCTGGCGCTGGCCGCACCGGCCCCGGCCCCGCCGGCTCCGTCGCCGTCCTCGTCGTCCACCTCCTCGCTGGCCGAGCCGCCACCTCCTCCCCGCGCCTGACCGCTGGCCCCCCGCCCGCCGCTGGCGCATCGACAATAAATTCGATCTCTTCTGATGAGTGCCGCGAGGGTCTTCTCAGCCTGTAAATAGCGCGATAGACTAAATAATATAAATATGTATACATACGTATAAATACGTGATAATAATTATTATGCACCGGTAGAGAAGCTTAGATTTGTGATAGTGGACACATGCGAGCGGTGCGCCACCTGCCGCCGCCCGCGACGTGAGGTTGACAACTCGCAAACGACGTCGACGCTGCGCCTGCGCCGACCGACCGACAATACTAGGTGCTATACAAGTTGGACCTTGCGACATGTTGCTGTAGTTCTTATTGGAGGTGGTTAAACGAAGTGATTTGATTCAAAAATAGGTATTAATATGTGTTAAGTTTCTTATAGATAAACAACACTGTTTTAGATTATTATTTGTACGTAGTGTAAATTATTATTTCAAATGTTCTACTTATATTTAGTGCCTAATTACGTCCAGTGTTTCTATTGTTTGATAGTTTCTTGAAATATCTAACATTCGAATTTTAATATTTATTGATACGAGGTCAGTAGAATAACGAGTCGTTAATGTAAGTTTTTTATCTACAATATATCAATATTATATCAGATTTATTGAGGATTTCGGAAAATCTGTATAGCTTTTCTAGTCAGAAGACTATGATTGTCTGTGTTAAACATTAATGAAATTACATAACTGTATCTTAATATTCAATTAACACTTTAGTTATTAAATGATTTCCGTTTGAGTGGGGCTGATGTGACACAAGTCGATAATACAACAAAACAGTAATTACCACACAGCAAGTCATGAAGCATAGATCGTGTATTAGTACTTGGTCTGATAGTCACAGAATATTCACATTAAATTGTAAAGTCAAAAGTTTTTAGCCACGTGGGACCAACGAAACGTGAAATGCGGAAGAGAGTCGAGTTTCCTGCGAAATTAAAATAATTAGACTCCAAATAAAAGTTGCTCGCGGTCATAGTATCTACATAATTGTAGACAATTTATTGTCACAATTAAAATATCTAGCATTAATTTTAACTTTTGTTTGCGTACTCCAGCACATATAAAAGTTGAACAAACCGTGTTTGAGTTACATACGCATAACTAGGTACCTTATTTCCATTTCATATCGTGCCAACTTTTCCTATTATTATAACTATTTTAATAATTTTTTTGGTTACTAATAATTTTATGCATTTATATTCGTGCTTTCGATTGTATTAATAGGTTAAAGTATTTTAGAAGAATTTGTGCCTAGTTTAAAAATAACAATATTTAATTATTGAGGTAAGTTTAGTGGCGTATTGTTGAAGGAAATTATTAATTTCAAGTATTTTTCGTTATGAGTAAGGCACCGGCACGCCAAATACTGTTTTCTTTTTAATTCAGTACTATTGACATTTTATTTTAGAAATATTAATGTTTAACACGAGTTAAAGTAGGAACGCAGACATAAATAGATCTGAAATTATTTAAAAGTTGAATCATAAAATAATATTCTCCAACCGTTATGAGTAAAGAATAATTAAATAAAGAAGGTAGCCACTGTTGACAGGTTTTCGTGACTTTTTAACGCAAAAATATGTTTTGACAAGACAAAAATTTGCGAAAAAACATCGTACGCTAATGTAAACACAATCCAATATCGCTTGTGGCAATTTCCAGCCTTGTTCAAAACGGAAATTTGTCTCATCATAAACATTTACGCAACATTCGTCTTCGTAGCAATTCGGCATAAATACAAATGGCCTTGTATGAGTGTAAACTTTAAAAGAATGTAAATTTACATCGTCGATTTGTTTCTAAGCATTGTATAATTTCTTTTTTCAATATTCTAGAGACTGAAAGTCCAAAATTGAGTCTATAGTTTTGTACATACGTCACTGTTGTAATATTGTAATAATAACGTGAGTATTTAAGAAAGGTAAATGCAATAAATTTTCTGTATTAGAAATCCTTTTGATGTAAATAAAACGCGGATGGAAGACGTTGATCTTCAAAGTAGTTATTAACGAGAATAATATATATTCGAATTTAGACGATACACGAATATGTATTGATGGCAATGTATATTTTCATTAAACAAAAATATTTACATTTTAAATTCACATTAACTTTAATGTCAACAACTTAACTGTAATTGTAGAGCGTTGGTGTCTTTGAACATGTAGAGTCAGATATATTTCTAATATAAATGGGTTAAGTTAAACAAATAATTGATGTTAAAATATTACATGTTGTATCATTTTGTTAGCTTCGAACGTCTTTTAACCGTTTTCCCAAAAAGGTGTGTGAATAGATGCAATAAAATTTAATACAGAAAGATTTTTGGTTGTTTCGAATTATTTTATCCCCGTATCAATTTACCTTTTATATTCAAATATCTAAAATATTAATCACGATTAATTTTAACAGTAATGGAGTCAAGTAGTTATTATTTCAAGAGGTTATAATATCACAAAAACTTGGTCATACCGGTTCATGTTAAAATAACATTTGCTTTTATCTGTCTATTGTTCTACTGTCTGACCTACTAACATTTAAGTTCTCCCATGTCCAAAATATTAATAGCCACAAAGAATAAAGGTGGAAATGCTACTTATATAATAAAAATAAAAACGTCTAAGAAGTATGTTCTACATGAAATTTATTAATTAATTTTAATTAGAATGGAAAAATTTACATCTATTGCAGCATCGATTACATTTTTAACATGAAATTTTGCAGAGTTACAGAACACAGAAGGTTCGAATATTAGTTTAAAGTAAACTTATAAGAAATTAATTTACAAAAAACAATTAATCATTACTATTGACATATACATTAAACATGGTAATTTTTTAAGGCTCTACAATACTTTTCTCATAGACAGAGTATAAAATTAGACTCCGTTTACCGAAGAGAGCAAAAACAGTGCACACACACATTACAGTAAAAAAAAGAAACAAGAATTTAACAAAGAAAATTCTGCGTAAATGGACAAGCGTTAAAGATGATCGAATCTCTCTAATAACGTGTATGGAAGTGCCATTTTTTTTATTATTACAGGAATTAAAATATACATTATACAAATTAAAACAAGAAACAAATTAGAATATAAAAAACACTTTCATAAATTTATTTCACAGTACTTCTGGCATACCGACAAAATCTTCGGCCATCCATCCGCAAACGGATCAGCTGTTGGATTAAGATCCAAGAGATCATTAAGCACAGCTAGAGTGCGTGGGATTGGCGACTTAGCACGTGCAACCGTACGACATGCAGGTACGGCAAAGAGTCTGTGCTTTTTGCCCCTGCAGCATTTATCTGGGACATAACAGTCATAAATGAAGTGACTAATTGAAAAGAAGTTTCATAGTTTAATGTCATTTATCTGATTCCTATATCAAACGTAATAAAATTACATTTTTTTTCGAGGGTTTCGTGTTATCATACTTTATTACATATGGAGTCTTTTTTTTTCGACGCTTCATTGGGCATCGAGAGAAACCGCGACGACGATGGTGGAGGTTTAACCTGAAAAAAGAAAGAAAAATCGGGCAAGTTTTACAAAAATAATTTGAATGATTATATCAAACTGTTAACAATGTTTTCTACTTTATTCTGATCTTTAGCCCAGATGTTCATCTGTGATCACGTATGGAGAGAGTCAAGATTAAACGAATGTTTAGCTTAGAGAAGTACTACGGTATTAAATTGAAAAGAAACACATAATAGACTAATAATCCAGTTGGGATAGTCTTTCTAGTGTAGCACAGTTCTATATCATTTTAAACTTTAAAATCACAAAAGAAAATAGATTACGAAACCGAAGAAAAATATGTTATCAATGGCATGAAGATTTTAGAAAGGAGAAATATGCAATAGCTTAATGAAGTGTCAAGCTAGTACTGACTTGGTTATGACATAAGTACACAAGTTATTAGTAAACGTAGTAGAGAATTAGTAAATGCTTAAAAGTCTGTTAAATACATATAAATTGAATAGTATGGTCAAAATAGCTGATACATGCTTTTGGTTTGACTTAAGAAAAGTAACATGACCCACCCTAAAAGCCTTACATCCAAATTTGATATATTACAAAATTCCCTCATCATATAATGAGATGAAATACAGTTCCATGAAGCAAGTATTAAGTTCAACGTTCACCGCAACAGCAATACGACATTCGAGAGAGCCTTCAACTGTTTAATTTTATTTCGAAACTCGATTTAAAACTCGTTAAATATTTTGTATCGCAGCGCTACCGCTGTGGTGAGCGACGAGCTTTAGCGCTTCGTGTAGAGTGCAGCTATACAAAGTAACCCTAGTACTGCCGCATAAATCCACGATGTATCTAATTATGATGACTACCCTTGACCAGCAGTAAATCTACTTAAAGTGTAACAATAAATCAATCAACGATTACTGGGACAGTCGCACGTATGGGTACAATATAGCTCATCGCGCCATCCGCCCAATTAGACATCAAAGCATTTCAACGGTGAACACTTTATTATGAAAGTGCACAAATTTTCATGAACGTAATTGGGCCGAAGTCTAACAAAATACGCATAAATCATCGATGTAGAGTGCTTTGATGTGACCGTGTCCGGAGTGACGTCACACCGCCCTCTGATATGTCGTACATTCATTATTTGCTCACGTATACTAGATGAAAGGCGACCACAATATAAATAAACAAATCGTGGAACAGCCTATGGCGACGTTGAAAGACCGTCATGACGGAATTATAATGGAATTCATGAGAACTACATGCACTCAAAATGTGTTAATAACTTTCAATTAAAGTGTTAACGATTCACTTATCATAAATTGTAATTCGTGTTATCAAGTGTTTATAATAAGGCGTGAAAAGTTAGTGAAATAAAATACGTCGTTCGTCGGTACAAGTCGAGATGTAGTCGCCTCTCACGAACTCATTTGTGACGTCATCGCTCTTCACTTTATTACGATTCAGAAACATGATTCACTGACAAGTGACTTGCAGGAGAAAACAAATGGTTCCTTCTAAGTGACAATCAGGAGCACGTCAGTGTGGATTCCGATCATATATGAATAGGCTGAAAATTACATGAGGTGGGGATCGATGTACTGGGCCACGGTCGTCGATCGAACACGCGACCGCTAACCTTTAAAAAAGAAACAAAGCGTCATTTATACCTCTACTTACATCACAGTGGATACAGCAAGAAAACTAAAATTCGAACAACTTACAGAGCCCTTTGAAAAGCGAGCTGCACTCATAACTTGTTTCGTTCAATTTTACGACATAAAAGTCGAGAAAAAAACTCATTTTTTTATTCACTTTAAGGCCTAGCACTTGCAAAGCACTAAACATAATTTACGAATAAATTATCTCTCATCATAATATACAATTTATTTGTCAGAGTAGGCGGTGTATGCACATTAACAAGCATGTACACAATCATAGAATCGTGCCGTCACCAAGCAACCTAGCTGCAAGCATATTTTATTATTTACCTATCGTATGACGTAGGCAACATTCACAATATTACCTTTGACACGAAAGGTCAATGTAACTGTAAATAATAATTACGAGATGATAATGACGTCACAACTTAGTTATGCAAATTAAGGTATATATAAATCAAACGTGGAAATTAATTGAATTTATTTCCCCATAGAAAATGCGTTATTCTTGAGGTGGAATTATAGCTAGAAAAAAATAGTTTCAGTCAATGAAAAAAAGGAGGATTTTTAAGAGTAAAACTGCTTCTGAAAACAAAATGAATGACATATGCGAAAGCCGAAAGCACAAGCTTTCAACAAGTTCTGATCAAGCCCGCACTTGAACACTATTAAGAAGATTCGAAATTTACGAAATTCGGTATTCGTTAACATATACATCTATTTGTAGAAAAGATCAAAATTGTGTGGACAAACCATAGCTGAAACAGCAAAGAAAACAACAATAAAAAAAAATAAACAAAACATAATTTCACAAAAACACGTCAATTTACTATCCTCATTCTCTGTTTAAGTTGCTTGTTTTGCCCCGAATGGACTGACTTCATCTACATTTTCATTGGTCCTTTGATTTAGTGTAGACGCCAGTTTTATTTGTTACATACGGCACTAAAAGTCTCGTAAAATGACCCATACATGCATGAGAAAATTGCTTTGAAACTTGTTTTTGGTAAGGCGTAAGCAAACGCAGCGCACATCTCGCGTACTTTTTTCATTCGTTCAAATCAATACTGCCTTGGTCTGTTGAATGAATATTAGTTTAATTATTTGTTTAGAAAATGTTTGACAGTAAACTCCACAACAAAAGAGTCGCCTTCTTTCTAATCGAAAGAAAAAATCGGGTGCTATCTAAAGTTACGTTCAATTTTTTTCTATTAAATTCATCTGTTTTCAAACGATCGGAAAATAATAAGGAATTACTCAATCTTTCCCAGGCCGAGAACACATTTTTACGGAGTGAGTCACAGTCAATTAAGTATTTAAGTTCATAATTCAATTACAAACTCTCACGCAGCAATCACGCGGCATTGTCACCTCAAGATGCTCGCTTTGTCGAACCTGTACCAGACTATATCGCCGTCATTCGGTTCTTATAATAAAGCTATCGAAACGATTCATTATGTTAAAAGCAAATTCTAACGTCGCATCGCACTAAGTGACTTGAGGATTTTATTCAAACTCGTGAGAGTGATATACGCTGACCGACAAGAACGTAAGGAAAAAACGACTTATTTTTACAAAGGCGCTCAGAGCAACGTGTTGTGTAAATAGTCCAACATGTTTCTATAACAAAGAAATCTTAATAGCCGATGACGGGCAAAAGTCAACATAACAATCTACGGGTTGATTGCTCATAATTTTATGTGCACACTTGGACGTAGGTGCTTGGTAATAAAGCCCACTTCCTCGTGAGTTAACTTTAACGTTTACGAAGGCTCTCGAAAATTTGTAAGTTATGTTTCTGTTTATAGGATTAGCATAAAACATGGTTATCTATTGCATACCTGGTTACTAAAGCGTTGTTCGAACGTCGCGATACAGTCTCATTGTACAAGAATTATAGCAATGAAATAACGACTTTAATGACATATATTTACAGCTGTTTTTTAGCATCACGCTCATGGAGAATCCTTGAGGCAGGAATTCCGATTTCGTAGCGGCGACTGCTATGCCATCTAAAATATTGGACATCTCCATCTTGGTTGGTGTTTTGCTCTTTCTGTGGTCACAAACAATGAGTCGGGATCGTCAAGGGAATGTATGCATACTTTAAAATATGTTAAAACCTTTCTCCCACGTGTATAAGTACAATTTCATGCAAGTAAACCTGGTGAGGATGGATAACACAGCATACTTGGTCTAAGGCTACCTTTTATTGTACTTCGTAATTATTCTATTCGCTTTTATTTTTGGGTAGGAAGTAATGTCCCTATGTTAAAGTTTAAGTCAAGGCAATTAACCTGATGAACCAGCGACTTTGCTAGACGTTCGTATTTCCTACAAACAAATTTTATTCTTGCTAAAATGTTAATACAATAGATAAATAAATTAGGGACAAGTCTTCATATTAACATTCAACATAAAATCGTCTTTTGCTCGTATCTGAATCGTGATCCGTTAAGGATGGCAAAAACGAATCAGCTCTATAAAAGATGCATAATTTAAACTTTTTAATTCCTGGTAGTATTGTGATTTTGTGTTAATATTCTGCTACTTATTTCAGTAACATCTTTCATAAATGACGTCATTATAAATTAAGAGAACATTGTAAACTTGTTTTTTCTTTTTACTAATTGAATGGATCGATACAAACATTGGATTGCAATTTAGTTAATTTAATAATTGATTTTAGTTTTTATAAATTTTTGGTTGTTAATATTTCTCGTTATTGTAATAATAAAATAGTATCAATCAATTATTTTTATTGAATATTAGTATTATCAATTTAACTATTTTTGAAATGGTTTTCAACCCTAAAAGTGAACTAAGCTCCCACCCAATTCTACGGGGCATCTGAATGACGGCTTGTATTATTTTTTGTAAGCATGCCATGTCATCGGAACGATTGTGGTCGGTTCCCTATGATTTATCGATGTCCATATTACAAATACGACACAACATTATGCGATTCTTTATTTCTTCTTTAAGCCATATTAGTATTCCGCCAACAATCCTGTCCAACGTTGGTTTTGTCATACCGACTAAATGTTATTTTGTTGGAATCTCAAATAAACAATTGTTGGCCTTTTTTTCATAGGTTTTATTTACAATATAAATTAATGCGGGACTTCAATCAGCGCTGACCAAGACAGTTGGCATATTTAGAGCGCTCATGAATTAAAACCGTCAGATTATGTTTTCTTCGATTTCAAATACAACTTAATTTGTACGCAATAATTAAAACAATTAGGAGATTGTCCGCATGATACGAGTGCCTTTTGTATGCTTATTGATGTGTTTTTGTTGTGCGATGATGCGGTGGAACAACGAAGCTTAAATCAGGATGGTAGAAATATTGGAGACAATCGATCGGTAGGTGGAGTAAGGGAATCCTCACAAGAGCTCGTTATAAATCTCTTTCAGCACGCATGGCAATTAATTGACTGGTGACACTCCATCGCATTGCCGCGGAGTCTTTATGTGGTCAAGCGGTAATTTGCTGCAGCCCCGCGCTTGTGCCCAACCCGCGCGTACTTCATTCCTATACTATTCCAACAATCTATTATTTATGACTGTCGTACTGTACAGTTATTTGTCACTTCATTGTGTGACACAATCAATATTTACGAGTTTCTGATTTAATTAGTATTTATTACACTATTATAAAAATATTATTGATTGTTATTAAAAACTCCATTTCCTACAATACACTACAAGTGCACCCACTATAATGGTACGCCGAAGTCCATTTCTTGATTATCACACTAACGTTATCACTCTCGCATCATAAAAGATTTTAATTTCGAAATTATCTAGGCAGCTCCCTAATTATACACAAACGAATGTGTTTTAAGATTCGCCAGGCCCGTACTTAGTTTAAGAATAGTTGTTTTCTTAATGAGCTAATGCAGGCAGTAAAGAGTTTTATGTCTTTCTTTATAGTTTGCTTGAATTAACTAAGCACTGTAACACATTATTAAAATTTTTACTTCGTTAGTTACATTATGTGCGCCACGAATTTCACGCGTAATGATATGTTAATATATGTATACCACGATAAACACATACAACAAAAATATAATCTCGTAATTATGCTAAATCTTTAAACGGGTCCGCGTACAATCAGGGCGTGAAGTTCAAATTTTCATTTAGCTGCGCACTTTGCGTTATTTGAAAGTGACCCTAAATCCCGCGTCCTCTGTGCAGATAATTCTTAATTTGCATATTAACGAGAAACTTTGCATCGGCAATACCGAAAAATTCCGGAGGTCGAGTGTGAACGGACAGGTGGCGCGGCCGACTAATGCCGGAATATTTCTCAAATCCTCGAGCGCTGTCGGCGCCGACGGTATGTTGTTGCCCTTGATAGCTTTCTCGTTTCAGGGAAGCTTCATTTTAAAGGATTCTACAGTCCCGAAGCTCGTGAATTTAAATTTTTGATGGCCTAAAAAAATCATATCATATTATTATATATATATATATAAGTGTATATATATATATTCGTATGTAAGTGTGTAGTACTGTGTGTGTTGTGCGTTTGTGTAACTTCAACTGTGTGGACCGTCGGTTCGTAACAACGTTACGATTCGTTAACGGTTCAAATGTTATAAAATATGACTTTAATCGTGACGTGATCGATTCAAACGCGCACGGATACGCTAATGTGAATCTTTCGCGAGTTCAATCACGATTATTTATTTTTGTGTAAATAGTATTGTTCTATATACGCATTATTATATGATTACATATATAAACTAAACAATGAATATAGTGAATACGGACTCTGTACAATCCGGGCAATTAAATCGTTGTTTGACGTATTTTATTATGTTAACCGAGATTATTATTAAAGTGAATGAAATCGTGTCTCGATACGAACGTTCACCATCGGGGTTTTTTCATTATATTGTACCCTTATAGGCGTCGTCGTAGTCGTCGTCGTCGTCGTCGAAAACAATATTCGTCTCAATTATTATACGAGCTCGCCCGTACAAGCGTCTGCGTTAATCCGTCGACGCGCGGGAATGAGGATTTCTCGTAAGTATCGATATAGAGAGAGGACGGTATACGTGTGTACCACCGCAATCGAAAATCGAAACGAACGAGAACGTCTTTCATATGAATGAAGCTCCCTGGTTGATCCTGCCAGTAGTTATATGCTTGTCTCAAAGATTAAGCCATGCATGTCTCAGTGCAAGCCGTATTAAGGCGATACCGCGAATGGCTCAATATATCAGTTTTGGTTCCTTAGATCTTACTCAGTTACTTGGATAACTGTGGTAATTCTAGAGCTAATACATGCAATCAGAACTCTGACCAGTGATGGGATGAGTGCTTTTATTAGATCAAAACCAATCGACGGATGGCCATGTGTCTGAAGTCGTTAATTTTGATGAATCTGGATAACTTTTGCCGATCGCATGGTCCAGTACCGGCGACGCATCTTTCAAATGTCTGCCTTATCAACTTTCGATGGTAGTTTCTGCGACTACCATGGTTGTCACGGGTAACGGGGAATCAGGGTTCGATTCCGGAGAGGGAGCCTGAGAAACGGCTACCACATCCAAGGAAGGCAGCAGGCGCGCAAATTACCCACTCCCGGCACGGGGAGGTAGTGACGAAAAATAACGATACGGGACTCTTACGAGGCCTCGTAATCGGAATGAGTACACTTTAAATATTTTAACGAGGAACAATTGGAGGGCAAGTCTGGTGCCAGCAGCCGCGGTAATTCCAGCTCCAATAGCGTATACTAAAATTGTTGCGGTTAAAAAGCTCGTAGTTGCATTTGTGCGCCGCGCTGTCGGTGCACCGCATCCGCGGTGATACTGACACGTCTGCGGAGCATATCGTCGGTGAGCCGGTGGTAATACGCCGGTTCAATATCAAAATCCTATCGCGGTGCTCTTCGGTGAGTGTCGAGGTGGGCCGACAATTTTACTTTGAACAAATTAGAGTGCTCAAAGCGGGCTCAAAATGCTGCTTGAATATTTCGTGCATGGAATAATAGAATATGATCTCGGTTCTATTTTGTTGGTTTTCAGAACTCCGAGGTAATGATTAATAGGGATAACTGGGGGCATTCGTATTGCGACGTTAGAGGTGAAATTCTTGGATCGTCGCAAGACGAACATCAGCGAAAGCATTTGCCAAAGGTGTTTTCATCAATCAAGAACGAAAGTTAGAGGTTCGAAGGCGATTAGATACCGCCCTAGTTCTAACCGTAAATATGTCATCTAGCGATCCGCCGACGTTACTACAATGGCTCGGCGGGCAGCTTCCGGGAAACCAAAGATTTTGGACTCCGGGGGGAGTATGGTTGCAAAGCTGAAACTTAAAGGAATTGACGGAAGGGCACCACCAGGAGTGGAGCCTGCGGCTTAATTTGACTCAACACGGGAAATCTCACCAGGCCCGGACACCGGAAGGATTGACAGATTAACAGCTCTTTCTTGATTCGGTGGGTGGTGGTGCATGGCCGTTCTTAGTTGGTGGAGCGATTTGTCTGGTTAATTCCGGTAACGAACGAGACTCTAGCCTGCTAAATAGGCGTCGTCATTTAGGTGTGCGTGGCTACGCGTCACGCAACTCACTGGCGACGTATTAAAATTCTTCTTAGAGGGACCGGCGGCTTCGAGCCGCACGAGATTGAGCAATAACAGGTCTGTGATGCCCTTAGATGTCCTGGGCCGCACGCGCGCTACACTGAAGGAATCAGCATGTTCTCCCTGGCCTAGAGGCCCGGGCAACCCGCTGAAACTCCTTCGTGCTGGGGATTGGGGTTTGCAATTATCCCCCATAAACGAGGAATTCCTAGTAAGCGCGAGTCATAAGCTCGCGTTGATTACGTCCCTGCCCTTTGTACACACCGCCCGTCGCTACTACCGATTGAATGATTTAGTGAGGTCTTCGGACCGACACGCGGTGGCTTCACGGCCGTCGGCGTTGCTGGGAAGTTGACCAAACTTGATCATTTAGAGGAAGTAAAAGTCGTAACAAGGTTTCCGTAGGGGAACCTGCGGAAGGATCATTAACGATGTACCGTTTTAACGTGCACTGCGTACGCGAAACGATGTCACATTAATGTTCTCCAAATACTTAAAACGTTCGTCGACACTTTTATCCAATCGTATCGATGAACTTTTAAAAAGAGACCGAACCGACAGGCGTTCCATGGCTTAACTGTCCGGGCGCGCCGGTCGTTCGTCTCGCGTCGCGTACAATCGAGAGTTTTATGCTTCGTTACGATACGGTTTAACATAAAATCCGCAAACCGTGAGAAACATATAAGCTTTAGGTGGATACGCGTTCGTTAACGTTCACTCTCTCTCGTTGCAGATTACGCGGTGTTCCGCGACGGGGGTAAATGTTTTTTTTTTTTTTTTTAGATATATTAAAAAAAAAAAATTCTTTATTTATCGTAACATGGGTAATAATTTTGTAAAACTATTACCCTGGACGGTGGATCACTTGGCTCGCGGGTCGATGAAGAACGCAGTTAACTGCGCGTCATAGTGTGAACTGCAGGACACATTTGAACATCGACATTTCGAACGCACATTGCGGTCCGTGGAGACACATCCAGGACCACTCCTGTCTGAGGGCCGGCTGTATAAAGTAAACATGCCACATTGCGCATTATGATCTCGTATCCCTATACGATACGATCCAGAAGCGCATTTGACGGCCATCCGTCGGTCCGTTTCGCTTGATAAGTGTCGTCGCTGTTTACGCTTCGCTCTTTCGGGTTGAACGTTGTTACCGACGGTCCGTTCAAAAATAACGCTCTATACGATAGATAGGACATTTGTCGAACGACGTGTCTGACGCTCTTGCACATTTAACGACGTGTATTTGCGTTTTACGCGACGGACGTACAATGATCGCGAGTAAGCGTATCATGCGTCTCGACGTCTCGTCGAGATGCGTCTGCGCGATCGCGACCCTTCGGTCGGTCTAACTAACCAGAGGGGGTCGAGGTGCTCAAGGTCCTAGTATACAATGTCTACGTGTTCGACATAAACACATGTCCGTATATCGTTCGAGATACTAGTAGGCGGACTCGACGTCCGAAGAGCGCATCGACGCCGTAGTCGTTCATAAGAATCTAATAGCGCCGTTAAAGCGTCGTTTTATTCTAGTGTCCGATTGCGTCGTCGTAACGCTGACGGATATCGCGTCTGCCTCATTTTTTTATCGTTGGCCTCAGATCAGGGAGGATCACCCGCCGAATTTAAGCATATTAGTAAGCGGAGGAAAAGAAACTAACCAGGATTTCCTTAGTAGCGGCGAGCGAACAGGAAAGAAGCCCAGCACTGAATCCCGCCGTCGTTCAGGCGGCGGGAGATGTGGTGTTCGGGAGGTTCCGCTTTCTCGTCGCGATCGCTCCTGTCCAAGTTCGTCTTGAACGGGCCGTTTTCCCGTAGAGGGTGCCAGGCCCGTAGCGACGGAGGATTGCGGCGAGAGGGACTCTCCTTAGAGTCGGGTTGCTTGAGAGTGCAGCCCTAAGTGGGTGGTAAACTCCATCTAAGGCTAAATATTACCGCGAGACCGATAGCGAACAAGTACCGTGAGGGAAAGTTGAAAAGAACTTTGAAGAGAGAGTTCAAGAGTACGTGAAACCGTTCAGGGTAAACCTGCGAAACTCGAATGAACGAACGGAGAGATTCATCGTCATTCCTCGGCGTACGGACGCGCGCCTCGATGTCGCCGATCTCGGTCGGCTGGCACGGGTCGCGTCCGTCGACGTCCGGGACGGCGTGCACTTCTCTCTTAGTAAATACATCGCGACCCCTTCGATGTCGGTCTAAGCGCCGTACGGGAGCCCCGCGTGCCCCCGTGCTGGGTAGTGGACCGCGACGGTGGCCGACCGGCCGTCGGACGGTAGTCTGACGATCGCGCACGCGTTTTAGACGCGTCCGGCCCGACGCAAGTCAACGTCGTATCCAACGTCTACGCCAAAGTGCGGACGTAGGTGCGGCGCGTCTGTCGTCGCAGCCGTGTTGTCACGGACTGTGCGCGTCTCTGTCTGCGATGATTCAGTTTCGGGCACTCGCAGGACCCGTCTTGAAACACGGACCAAGGAGT